>NC_036853.1:44902279-44909075 GCF_002910315.2 Salvelinus sp. IW2-2015
GTATCCACATACTTTTGGTGATGTAGTATACTTAACTGTCACCCAGAAATGATTTGATACCCCACTCAGACCACTCCCCGACAGTTCCAAACCTTAGAAACTCCTCTTTGCTAAGAAACACTTTTTTGTATCCACATACTTTTGGTGATGTAGTATACTTAACTGTCACCCAGAAATGATTTGATATTTATATAAAAAAAAGCTGCRTTGGGCCTTTAAGAGTGTTGTGAGCTAGTCTATCAGCCACCCTCTTCCTTCCCTTTCTTATCAGTCATTTCTGGTGGCAGGCTCGGGTCCCCGTGGTCAGGCCTCAAGAACGCCGCCCGTAGAAGCAACGCCACAGGGTTATTATCAGGTGGCGATGGAGCCCAAGCGAGTGGCGGGGGGAGAGTCAGTGGAGGGCAAAACGACTGCTGACAGCATTAACGACTGACCGTTTGACACCATACCTGTCACGCTGACAGCAGTGTCGGGGGCCATTGTCATTGTCAGTCAGCTAGATACTGTGACTTGTCACTATGGAAGCRTTTTTAAGTTAAACAGCTTTACTATGTATTCGACTTGAATTGTCTTTTTGTTATCTGTCGGAAGTGAAACACTAACAGAATGACTGATACCAACCTAAGTCATMATTTTGTGCTTGTTACCAGGCAATAGAATGCAAAGATCAACACATACATTGATCTACTGTAGAATGTACAGAAGAAAATAACACATACACTTTAGTTTATAGACGACAGTGATTTTGCATCTCTCGTATGGCTAATCAACGAGCCATCTGTCTTGATACGAAACAGCTGTTCCTCTGATTCCAATTTCCATGCAATATAAACAAACAGCAAAATTAATCCAGAAAATAACCATTATAATGAACGGGTACTGTAGCATTTGTTGCGCTGCTGCCACGGGGGAGCCCTGCGATCAGCCATCAGTCAAGATTGGGAGCGAGACCCGGTGAAGAAGTAACTTGACAACAGGCATTCATAACAAACAGGATGACAAGGCTAGGAACACATGGCACGTCTCTAGGCACCCTTTTCCATTAATAGTGCACTACTTTTGACCAGAGCGCTATAGGCCCTGGTCAAACGTATGGCACGATATAGAGAATAGGTTGTAAATGGGGACGCAACCTGTAGCGATAGCTGGCTATCAGGGGAATAGTCATTTCGGCGAGGCGAGACATTTGAGGATATTAGCTCAGCGCAMAATCAGCCCTTCTCTTTCCCCAATTAGGACTATTAATCAACTTTTGGAACAGCTGGGATGCTATTTTTACAGTTTCATATTCAGCCTCTCTCTCCACCCCTCTCTTTAGTTCTCTTTTTCCCACATTGTCTCTCACTTTGTTTCATCCCTTTGGCCTTAAACCAGCTGCTGGCAGTACCGTGGCATTATTGCTAGTCACAGAAAGGGATTGGCCATAGGGCAATTCAGCATATTTTTATTTTTTTATTTTATACTTATTTAACTAGGCAAGTSAGTTAAGAACAAATTSTTATTTTCAATGACGGCCTAGGAACAGTGGGTTAACTGCCTGTTCAGGGGCAGAACGACAGATTTGTACCTTGTCAACCTTTCGGTTACTAGTCCAACGCTCTAACCACTAGGCTACCCTGCCAGATGGGCTGGAGTAAAAATAACATGGCTATATATACAGGGAGTACCAGTACCAAGTCGATGTGCATGGGTACGAGGTAATTGAAGGTAGCTACAGTTTGAAGTCTGAAGTTTACATGCTGTACCCTTCGGTTTGGGGTCATTACAACTCGTTTCTCAACCACTCCACAAATGTGTCTTCGTTAACAAACTATAGTTTTGGCAAGTCGCGTAAGGAAATCTACTTTGGTGAGCAGGACCAGGCGCATTTTTCCCACACAATTATTATACAGACAGATTATTCCACTTAATAATTCACTGTATCACAATTCCAAGTGAGTCAGAACGTTTACATACAGTAAGTATTGACTGTGCTTTAAAACAGCTTGAAATTCCAGAAAAAATGATACTCATGGCTTAGAAGACTTCTGGATAGCTAATTGACATCATTTGAGTCAAGTTGGAGGACTACCTTCAAACCAACTCAGGTGCCTCTTTGCTTGACATCATGGGAAAATCAAAATAAAATATAATAAATAAAGACCTCAGATTTTATTTTTAGACTTCCACAAGTCTAGTTTCATCCTTGGGAGCATTTCCAAACGGCCTGAAGGTACAATGTTCATCTGTACAAACAATAGTACGCAAAAGTAATACAACACCATGGGACTACGCAGCCGTCATACCGCCAGCGAAGAGACCGCGTTCTGCTCTCCCTAGAGCTGATGACACGTCACTTTGGTTGCGAAAGTGCAAACTCAGATCCCAGACACAGACAGCAAAGGACTCTTGTTAAGGCATCGTGAGAATCCAGATATAAAAGTCATCTATCGTCCACAGTAAACACGACCCTAAATCGACATAACCTGAAAGGCCCGCTCAGCAAGGAGTAAAGCACACTGACTCCAAAGATCGCTTTAAAAAAATGCCAGCACTACGGTTTTGCACTGTCCATGGGACAAAGACTCGTAAGCTTTTTGAAAATGTCCTCTGGTCTGTTGAACACAAAAAAATCAGAACGTTCTGGCCATACTGTAACACCATCATTATGTCTGGAGGAAAACTGGGCAGGCTTGCAAGCCGGAAGAACACCATCCCATACCGTCGAAGCCCTGGAATGCCCGTCATCTTGTGGGGCTGCCTTTGCTCTCGCAGAGGGACTGGTGCCTTCACAATCAAAATGGCATCACTGAAGGGCAAAAATACTGTGATATATTGAAGTAACAATCTCAGACATCAGTCAGGAAGTTAAACTTCTGTCGCAAAATGGTCTCCAAAGGACATACTGACCCAGCCATACTTTCCAAAGTTGTGCACAAATGGCTTAAGAACAACTAAAGTCAACGGTATCTGGATGCCATCACACAAAGCCCTGACCTCAATCCTACTAGACAAATGTGTCAGAATCTGACAAAAGTTTGTGCGAGCAAGGAGGCCTACCAAACCTAAACCTAGTTACATCAGCTCGCTGGAGGATTGCGCTGAAATTCACCCAACTATTATCGGTTGACAGCTTGTGACGTGCATACCCGAAATGTTTGACCCAGTTTAACAATCTATAAAGGCCAACTGCCCAATACCAACTAATTGTAGGGTATTTTAAACTTCTGACCCACACTGGGAATGTATGAAAGAAATAAAACTAGAAATAAATAATTCTCCCTCTACTATTATTCTAATAACCTAAGACAGGAATTTACTAGGATTAAATTCAGGAATTGTCGACAAAATAAGTTTTAATATCGTATTTGGCTACTTGGATGTACTCGTCATCCCCGTATTTCTCAACCTGTATGTAAGTTCGTCTTGGACCAAAATGCAGCGCTCGCATCAGTTCTTGCACATAATGAAGTTTATTAAAGTAAGACGAAACACGACAACACTTTAACAAACTACAAAAACAAATAAACGATGTAGAGCAGACCTGAACGTTTTTTTTTTTTTTTATCTTGAGAACTTACAAAACTACAAAAGAACGCACGAACAGGAACAGACACATACACGAACGAAAACGAAACACGTCCGTGCTGTAGACATACAGACACGGAAGAGGGCAATCACCCACAAAACAAACCAGTAGAGAACATCCTATCCTTAAATGGTTTCCAATCAGAGGAAATGACAACACCTGCCTCTAATTGAGAACCAGTATCAGGCAACCCATTTAAACAAACATAAATAACATATACTTAGAATGCCCACCCCAACTCACGCCCTGACCAACTAAACACATACAAAAATAAGAGAAAACAGGTCAGAACGTACAATAACCCCCCCCTCAGGGTGCGAACTCCGGAACCGCACCAGCAAATAAAAGTCTAGGGAGGGTCTGGGTGGGCCAATCTGTCCACGGTGGTGGCTCAAGCTCTGGCGTGGTCCCCCAACCCCACGCAATAGTCAATCCACTGCACTTTTGTAAGCCGCCCTCCCAATGACCACCCACCAAAGTAAACCCACCTAAATTAAGGGGCAATCAGCGCGATAAGGGGCATCAGCGGATAAGGGGCAAGCACGGGATAAGGGGCCAGCACCGGGATAAGGGAGCAACCGGACTGGAGGGACGAACAGCTCCCGGACTGAGGGAGCGGCAAGCTCCGGACTGAGGGACAGGCAGCTCCGGACCTGAGGACTAGCAGCTCCGGACTGAGGGACTGCAGCTCCGGACTGGCGTGACGGATCTGGCTGCTCAATGGCTGGTTGACGGATTGGCTGCTCATGGCTGGCTGACGAGCTCTTGGCTGCATTCATGGCTGGCTGGACGGCTCTGGCTGTCTCATCGGCTTCGCTGACGGCTCTGGCTGCTCATGGCCCGCTGACGGCGTTCTGGCTGCTGCCTGTCCGGAACGGAGAAAGGCTCTGGCTGCTCCATGTCCGGCGGAAGGCTCTGGCTTGCTCCTGTCTGGCGGAAGGCTCTGGCTGCTCCTGTCTGGCAGAAAGCTCTGGCTGCTCCTGTCTGGCGGAAGGCTCTCTGCTGCCTACCTTGTCTGGTCGGAAGGCTCTGGCTGCTCCTGTCTGGCGGCAAGGCTCATGGCTGCTCCTGTCTGGCGGATAGGGCTCTAGCGGCTCCTTGTCTGGCGACGGCTCTGAAAGGCTCGGAGACAGACGGCGGCTTGAAGGAAATCCCTGTCTGGCGGACGGCTCTAGCGGCTCCTGTCTGGCGGACGGCTCTGAACGGCTCGCGGAACATTTTGACGGGCGGACTTTGAAGGCTCGGAACAGACGGGCGGCTTTGAAGGCTCGGGACGACGGGCCGGCTCTGACGGTGCTTGGCAAAGACGGGCAGCGCAGGCGGTGCTTTGGCAGAACAGGCAGCGCAGGCGGCGCTTGGCAGACGGGACAGCTCAGATGGCGTTCGGGCAGACGGGCAGTCCTCAGGCGCCCGCTGGGCAGACGGCAGACCCTGGGCCGGCTTTGAGGAGCGCACTGTAGGGTCCTGGTGCGTGGTACCGGATACTGGGGTACCGGCTAAGGACACGCCAACCATCAGGCCCTAGTGCGAAAGGTAACAGCAACAGGACGCACAGTTGAGCTTGTTGGCGTGAGGGTAGGCACTTGGCTGGTATGGGCTGGAGACACGCAACCACAGGGCTAGTTGCGTGGAGGCAGGAACAAGGGCTCTGGAGACGCACAAGGAAGCCTGGTGCGTGTGTAAGCACTGCGTGGTACTGGGCTGGGGCCGGGGAGGGGTGGCGGCCGGAAATACGGACGTGCAGGCGTACTGGCTCCCTTGGAAAGCACTGAGCCTCCCAACTTACATGGTTTGTAAATGCTCCCCGTGCCCGACCCAGTGCAGGGAGGTGGAATACACCCGCACCGGGCTATGTAGGCGAGACCCGGGGACACCATGCGTAAGGCTGGTCCATGTATGCGGCCTCGAGGAGACGCACGTGAGACCGGAACGCCGTTGAGCCGGCCTTCACCTGGCAACCTGGCTCAATGCCCCAATCTACCTGCCAGTGCCGGGAAGGTGGAATAACCCGCACCGGAGCTATGAACACGTACAGGAGAACACATGCGTCTACTGGTAACACGGTGTCTGCCCGTACTCTCGCTCATCCACAACGGTAAGTAACAGAGAGGTATGCGCAGGGTCTCCCTACCCGACTACACCACACTCCCTTTTAGCCCCCAGAAATTTTTGGGCTTGACTCACAGGCTTCCGTGCCTAACCAGCGTAACCCTCATAACGCCGGTTCTCTCTCCGGTTGCCTCTGCTCTTCTAAATTTGTCTCCAGCTGTTCCCATGGGAGGCTATCTCTACCAGCCAGGATCTCCTCCCAATTGGTTAGTAGCAACCCTTGCCGTCCCAAAAGCATCCTCCCATGTCCATTCTCCTTCGTGCGCTAGTTACTTTCGCTTATTACCCCGCTGCTTGATCCTTTGTGGGTGGTGATTCTGTAACGTTCGTCTTGCAAGAGAGAGATTCTGGACAAATGCAAGCGTGAATAGTCTATATGACATAAATGAAGCTTTAATTAAAGTCAGCCGAAACACGAAAAACACTTTAAACAAACTACAAAACAAATAAAGCATGTTTAAGAAGACTGACTTGAGAACTTACAAACTACAAAAGAACGCACTTGATACAGGACAGACCTACAACACAAACGACAACACGGAAAACAGTCCCCGTGTGGTAGACAAGGTACAGACACGGAAGACAATCACCACAAACAAACAGTGAGAACATCCTACAATTAATATGGTTCTCAATCAGAGGAAATGACAACAGCTGCCTCTAATTGAGAACCATATCAGGCAAGCCCATTTAAACAAACATATGAAACACATAACATAGAACGCCCCACCCCAACTCACGCCCTGACCAACTAAACACAATACAAAAATAGAGAAGAAAACAGGTCAGAACGTGACACTGCTAATGTACATATACTGTAGGAGTAAAATGACAGCAACAGGATAGATTAATAGACAGTAGCAGCAACCGATTTTGGTGAGTGTGGAAAAGTGTGGTGAGTCAGCAGCTTGTGTGCTGCATGTTATGTGGTGTGTGTGTGTGTTGTTGTGTGGGTGTGGGGTGTGTAGTGTGTGTTGGGAGTGTCAGTTTCACAAGTATGTGTGAGCGTGTGGGTAGGATCCATTGTGTGTCCTTGATGTCAATTTCAAGAGTTTATACTCAAAAAGGGTCCATTGAGGTAGTCTGTGTAATCCATTGATAGCTATTCAATTGTCCTTT
>NC_036853.1:44915267-44922545 GCF_002910315.2 Salvelinus sp. IW2-2015
CTTACAAAAGATAGGTCATCCACAAAAGAGTATAGGTCATCCCACAAAGAGTATAGGTTATCCACAAAGATATAGTCACCACAAAGAGTAAGGTCATCCCACCTAGGCATAGTATCCCACATAGAGCATAGGTCATCCACTAGAAGCAGTAGGTCATCCCACAAAGAGTATAGGTCATCCCACAAAGAGTATAAGTCATCCCACAAAGAGTATAGGTCATCCCACAAAGAGTATAGGTCATCCCACAAAGAGTATAGTCATCCCACAAAGAGTATAGGTATCCCACAAGAGTATAGTATCCCAAAGGTATAGGTCATCCCACAAAGAGCATAGGTCATCCCACAAAGATATAGTCATCCCACAAAGAGTATAGGTCATCCACAAAGAGTATAGGTTATCCACAAGAGTATAGTCATCCCACAAGAGCATAGGTCATCCACAAAGAGTAAGTATCCACAAGTATAGGTCATCCACAAAGAGTATGTTATCCACAAAGAGATACGTCATCCAAAGAGTATAGGTCATCCCACAAGAGTATAGGTCATCCCACAAAGAGTATAGGTCATCCCAACAAGAGCATAGTCATCCCACAAAGAGCATAGGTCACACATAGTCTAACTATGTATTCCTCAATCAACACTTCTGTTCTTCTGTTCTCACCCACTAGCCAGCTGGCTGGAGAGAGYGAGTGGGGAGGGGAGAGGGAAAAGGAGAGGGAGAAAGAAAGTTCTCTGTGGTAGTAAGTTCCATAGCTAAATGTAATGAAGTGTGGAGTGTGAGATGGAGCTGTAAAGTGTGAATGTCATAATGTCTGTTGTCTGTTGTTATAGAAACTAATGACACTACAGGATGGTTATGATGAATGGTGTTCTGTAATGATTTACCTGCTGTGCACACACACACACATACACACACACACCCACACATGGAAGGAGAAAGACCAAAAGCACCCTGAGACCGATTATTATAGTTTTTACTGTATATAGATATATGGAGTGTGTTATTAATTTCATATGTGTCGTGATAATGGAGCCGTGTGTGAGCGTGTGCCTTTGTCCCTGCGTGAGTGTGTGTGAGCTGTTTCAGGGGATATATATACGGCTCAGTGCCAAGCTGTTGGGTTTTACAGCCACTGTAATTACATTCACAAAGATACACTGACTTTTACAAACCACCCAGCAGCCAGGGTGGGAGTTATACATGTTAGCAGCTTGGTCCTTTGTGGTTCAGTTGGTAGAGCATTGCACTAGCAACACTAGGGTCGTTTGTTTTCTATTTGCGCTGAGGCCACCAACACCAATGTGAAAATGTATGCATTAACTGTTGTAAGTTGCTTTGTGTTAAATAAATATTCAGGCTGATCACTACAAATAGACTTTGATTTCAGACGTTTGAAAAGGTCCGTATATTGAGAACGTCAATATATGCTTCCTCTGCACTCACCCCCAAAATAAAAAACTATTGCCCAGCAGAGGAGCAAATTCATGATGCTCTGTGGTGAAGCTCGCTGCTCAGACCAACGCATGCTGCTCTGACCGCTGCAACACGGCAGTTCACAATGCRCTAGCAAGCCGGGAGAATACTTGATACTTGATGGTGTTGTTTTTTATTATTTCGTTTTAAAGCTGCTCTCACGACTCAAGATAAGACCCAGATCGCCAGACCACAATGGAGGCAAATATTATTATAACAAAGGGGCAGGCAAAAGGCAAGTGGAGGGCAGGCAGAGGTTCGTAAACCATGTCAGAGTCAGGCAGGTACAGGACTGCAGGCAGGTTCAGGACATGCAGAAGGTCAGAACCAGGAAGACTAGAAAACTAAAACAGGAGAAACAGGAAACACGCTGGTAAGACCTGACTAAACAAGACAAACTGGCAACAGAAACGCAGGCATATATACACAGGAGATAATGGGGGAATGGGAGACACCTGGTGGGGGGTGGAGACAACGCACAAGACAGGTGAAACAGATTAGGGTGTGACAGCTGTTTATTGCAATTTTTGGCGACCCGACCAATTCACATAGAAATGTGAGCTATAATTCTTCATTCTCATAAGCAAATCTAAGATCTGTTCTATGTGCGTTACTGTGCTTCATGTTCTTTAGTTTTGTTTTTGCATCTTTTACTTTCATTTTTTAACACCAGCTTAACACGATGAAAATACTGTATTTTGGTTATGGAAAATGATATTACAGGCGGTTTAGATGGACAAATGATTGTCTACACTATACTTGCTTGTTTGTCACATAAACTGAAATTAGGCTAACTATTGAGTTTTTGCAACCACGAAATGGCGTAGCTATTCTTGCATAGTTCACTTTAAGCCAAGCTGTATCCACATCCTGCCGTGATTGGGAGTCCTGGGTGGGCACAATTGACCCAGCATGTCCGGGTTTGGGTTTGGCCGGTGTAGACCGTCATTGTAAAAGAATTTGTTCTTAACTGACTTGCTTAAATAAAGGTTCAATAAATAAACAATAGCCAAACCACAACCACATAACACTAACCAACCTCTCAGAATGAATACCTAAACGTAACCCTTTGAGTTCTGTTTAAACTCTTTAACCCAGGAAATGACCTGTTAACCACGTGGAATTAATGTGTTAAAAATAGATGTAATCTACTAATATGTCATATTTCGAAGTGAAACTGAAATCTTGCTGTAATGTTAGCATCCACAACTGAAGGAGATGTGTAGAGAGAGAGAGGAGAATAACAAGTAAGAGAGAGAGGAGATAAAAGTAAGAGGAATGCATAGAGGAAGATGAAACTGCAACAGATGGCATCACTTTGGCTCAGAACCTGCCCCCCTCCCTACATCCCTTGCTCCATCTCCCTCTTATTCCCTTGCTCTTGCAGTGTTGGACAGAAGAAAGAAATAAAGTACCAGAAGTCACAGTCACTCTAAATGGCTGCGTGACCAGTAAATAACACTCAGACCTCAGGACAAACACACACATTGGAACAGAGGGCCATTTACAACAGACGGCTTAGTGTCCATGAGGTGCAGACACACAGATATGGGGCACAGCTTCCAACTCTCTGTGTATGTGTGTTTCTGTTGACCAGGCTGGTGTGTGTGCGTGTGTGTGAAACCTTAGCCATGGAGGTGTCGAGCTCTGATCAAGTCAAAGATCTACTATGTGGTCCAACAAAAAATATATATTTGGAAAAACGTGGACAAACGTCAGAATCTGAAGTGAAATTGTTAAAAACGTGAGATCTTGTTGCACACACACACACACCACCAGAACWCAACACACCACATTGGAGTCTGACTGCATCTCCAATTGAGTCTGTAACAATCCTGCAGCTATGTAATGTTATTTAATGGGTGTATTAAATGAATAGAGCTGTAAGAGTGGGTCCTGACTACAAGTTTGGTTTTTAATCAAATTCATTACAGGCAATGTAAATAAATGAAATAAACATTCTTTAACTTAAAAATTAACGATCTAATCCAAGCAGACGCAGTGATTGTGTGAATGCTGCTTTCACATGCTCTTGAGATAAAAAACATACATACACAAACACACGCACGTGCATGTGTACATGTACACACACACACACACACACACACACACATACTCACAGGGTCATTCTCCTCACAGTATATAGGACAGTGTCATTCAAATGCAACCTATTTATAGTTCTCAAAGCTTTAAACCAAAGCCTCCAAGATCCTAAATAATATACAGTATGTCTTTGTTTCTACAAGAACAGAAACAAAGGAGAGCTCTAAATTATGATTAATTGTGTGAAGACTTCTTTGTGTTTTAATTAAACCTAGTACAAATTTTAATTGAATGAAATTTGGAAAATTATCTCAAGAATGAACACATTTCCCACCAATTTACCAAACAAAATAACTCACCCAAATTACAGACAAATAAGTCAACAAAGATCACAGTGCAATAACACAGAGACACGCACCCAACACACAGGGACACGCACAACACACGGGACACGCACCAACACACAGGGACACGCACCAAACAAGGAACCACAACAGCAGGGAACACGCACCAACCACACAGGGACACGCACCAACACACAGGGACCACACCAACACACAGGGAAACACACCAACACACAGGGACACGCACCAACAAACAGGGACACGCACCAACACACAGGGACACGCCACATCACACAGGTGAAAGCAAAAGAGGACACACAACAAACCACAGGGAACGCACCAACAAACAGGGACCGCACCAACACACAGGGACACGCACCAACACACAGGGACAACGCACCAACACACAGGGACACGCACCAACACACAGGGACACCAACAACACACAGGGACACACCCCAACACACAGGGACACGCACCAACACACAGGGACACGCACCACACACAGAGACACGCACCAACACACAGGGACACGCACCAACACACAGAGACACGCACCAACACACAGAGACACGCACCAACACACAGGACATGCAACTCATCAACACAGGGACACGCACCATCACACAGGGACACCGCACAACAAACACGGGACACCACCAACACACTGGGACAACGCACCAACACACAGAACACGCACCAACACACAGGGACACGCACCAACACACAGGGACACGCACCATCACACAGGGACACGCACAAAACACAGGGACACGCACCAACACACAGGGACACCCCCACCAAACAGGACACCACCAACACACCAGGGACACGCACCATCACACAGGGACACGCACCATCACACAGGGACACGCACCATCACACAGGGACACGCACCAACAAACAGGGACAGCGCACCAACACAACAGGGACACGCACAACAAACAGGGACAACGCACCAACACAACAGGGACACACCAACACACAGGGACACGCACCAACAAACAGGGACACGCACCAACAAACACGGACACACACCAACACACAGAGACCGACAACAACAAGGACACAACACCAACACACAGGGACACGGACCAACAAACAGGGACACGCACCAAACCACAGGAACGCACCAACACACAGGGACACGCACAACACACAGGGACACGCCCAACACACACAGCACCAACACACAGGGACACGCAAACACACAGGGACACGCACCAACACACAGGGACACGCACCAACACACAGGGACACGCACCAACACACAGGGACAGCACACACACAGGGACAAACACCAACACACAGGGACAAGCAGCCAACACACACGGACACGCACCAACACACAGGACACGCACTAACACACAGGGACACGCACCACACACACAGGGACACGCACCAACACACAGGGACACGCACCATCACACAGGGACACGCACCAACACACAGGGACACGCCACCAACACAAACAGGGACACGCACTAACACAACGGGACACGCAACAACACAGGACACGCTCAACACACAGGGACACGCACCAACAAACAGGACACGCACCAACACACAGGGACAACACACCAACACACAGGGACACGCACCAACACACAGGGACACGCACAACACACAGGGACACGCACCAACACACAGGAACGCACCAACACACAGGGACACGCACACACACAGGGACACGCACCATCAACAGGACACGATAACAAGGGACCCACACCCACAGGGACACGCACAACACACAGGGACACACAACACACAGGGACACGCACAACACACAGGAGGACACGCACAGACACACAGGAGCACGCACCAACACACAGGGACACGCACCAACACACAGGGACACGCACCAACACACAAGGGACACGCACCAACACACAGGGAACAACCGCACCAACAACACAGGGACACCCACCAACACACAGGGACACACACAACACACAGGACAACGCACAAAAACAGGGACGCACGCCAACAACACAGGGACACAGCACCATCACACAGGTGAAAGCAAAGAGGACACACAACAAACACGAGGGACACGCACCAACAAAACAGGGACACGCACCAACACACAGGGACACGCACAACACACAGGGAACCGCACCAACACACAGGGAACACCACCAACACACAGGGACACCACACCAACAACACAGGGACACACACCAACACACAGGACAACGCACCAACACACACAGGGACACGCACCAACACACAGAGACACGCACCAACAACAGGCAAACGCACCAACAACGAGACACGCAGGCCAAACAAGAGACCACCACAACACACAGGGACACGCACCATCACAGGGCACGACACGGGACACGCACTCACACAAGGGACATCGCACCAAACAGCCTGGACACGCACCAACACACAGAGACACGCACAACACACAGGACAACGCACAAACACAGGACACGCACCATCACACAGGGACACGCACCAACACAACAGGGACACGCACCAACCACAGGGACACACACCCACAAACAGGGACATCCCGCACCAACACACAGGGACACGCACCATCACACAGGACACGCACCATCACAAGGGCCGCACCATCACAACAGGGACACGCACCAACACAGGGACACGCACCAAACACAGGACACGCACCAACAAACAGGGACACGCACCAAACACACAGGGACACGCACCAAACACAGGGACACGCACCAACAAACAGGGACATCGCACCACAAACACGGACACCACAACACACAGGGACACGCACCACACACAGGGACACACACCCAACACACAGGGACACGGACCAACAAACAGGGACAACGCACCAACCAACACACAGGGACACGAACGCACACCACCAGGGACACGCACAACACACAGGGACACGCACCACACACACAGGGACACGCACCAACACCAGGGACAGCACCAACACACAGGCACGACCACAACAGGCACGCACTAACACACAGGGACACGCACCACACACAGCCGGACACGCACCAACATGACACAGCACACGCACCAACACCAGGACCCCCAACACACAGGAGACACGCACCAACACACAGGACAGCACACAACACACAGGGACAACGCACGCACACACACAGGACAACGCACTAACACACAGACACGACCACACAGGACACGCACCAACACACAAGGGACCACGCACCATCAACACAGGGACACGCACCAACACACAGGGACGCCACAACACACAGGGACACGCACTAACACACAGGGACAACGCACCAACAACACACGGGGACACGCTCCACACACAACAGGGACACGCACACGACACAAACAAGGGAACGCACCAACAACACAGGGACACACACCAACACACAGGGACACGCACCAACACACAGGGACAAGCACCAACACACAGGGACACGCACCAAACACAGGGACACGC
>NC_036853.1:44922645-44977323 GCF_002910315.2 Salvelinus sp. IW2-2015
GGTTGCACACTGACTTGACCAGGCAAAGAGTTACAGAGAAATTTACTAAAGTGCTTAATTATTGGGTTATGATACTATACACCAGCGTGGCAGTTGTACTAAACTCCTTAAGGCATTAAAGTTCTTAAAATAATCAATGTCCATCATGAATTAAATAATACAATTGAACAGGTAAATAGCTATATAATAACATATGCAGAAAGATTAGGGATGGAGTTGAAATACTTTTACTATTCGAAATAGTAAACATTCATTTTTGTCTGATATTCCGGATATTTGAAATACATGTGTTTTTTTTTTAAAAACCTACCGTTTTTAAACCTGAACACAGCTATGCGAGGAGAAGATGGTACTTTATTGTTGCAGCTGCGGAAGAACAGAATACAGAATGGTGCGAGGCAGACGGATGGGAGAGAGACGCCAAGACAACTCAGCTACAGCCAACACTAGCTAGCTAACTTGCAGCGACGATGTTATTTATTATCATCCCATATAACGGTGTCTATATTGACTGGAGTAAGCATATTGGATTCGACAACACTTCCTGTAAGCTACTCAACCCAACGCTAGGCATCTCCTTTTCATGGAATCCAATTGGGCTGCTATAGGATTGCCTAGCCTAGGCATGCTCGACTAAAAACGAACATCATTAACAAGCAGCAGTATTTCAATCTCTCGATTTGTCAGTTGGGATTACTTAGAGTTACACCGCTATAATTCATTCCTGGAATGAGGTTGACGTTTTCCGAGCATATCTCTCGCCGACTCCGCACTGTCCTGATCGTGGCATAAAGCAGCATCCGACTAGAGAGAGAAACGTAATGAAGAGTTTGTGAGTTGATTTATTCTTTGCTCACAGATGAAACTGAAGAAAATTGCAGAAGAATTGACATTACTAATCTTGCAAAACCACTAATTTAAAATACATAACACGTAATACGTTGACATACATTAGGGATATAGAACAATTTTAAAACATTTACAGGGGACATTTTCATGATGGAAATTTGCAAATATTAAAATATTGATTTAAAAAATATATTTATTTTTGGGGAGAACCATTTAACGAGCTAGAGTTATTATACAGGTTCTGATTAGCAGTGGTAGAGTGGCGTTTCGCAGGCGGTTCGTACGGGCAGTTTTATACAGGACAGTTGGTGGCTGTTTCTCAGGAGCCTGGTGGTGCAGGTACCTTCTTGTGGAAGGAGCAAAGATCATTCAGTGGCATGGTCAAGAGGTGTGCATTGTCCTTCACCAGGGGCACTGCAGCCTGCTCTGCAAGTAGGGGAGCTGTGGTGGACTGCTCCACCTCTGGAGATGATCCTCAAGGCCCTCTGCACCCTGTCTAGTTGCGGCCTGCTGCTTTTTACTGCATCCAACTAACAGCACTCCACCGTATTCCAAGACAAGTCTGACCAGTTAGTATGTCTGTCACCACTGGAGGTTAGAGGCTAGCATGAAAAACCAATTATACTTAGTTGTTGTTACCACTGACTTCTTGTCCTTGCTAGGATTAGTTGTGCGGGTTGTGGGTTCTCTAGAATAATATATCAGAATTTCCACAGACTTTTTTCCCATTCAGGAGCATGTTGTGGAATGTGGGCCCAGTCTTCCAGGCTGCTTTTGCCTCCAAGCCCATGGAAAATGTCCTGCTTTGATGCTGGGTTAATGTATGGCTCGGGACAGCCTACATCGTCCAGTGTGTCACTGAAAAGACAACTTGTTCAGTAGTGGACATGTGAAGAGAAAACCAGATATCTTGCAACCACACCCCCCTGTGGCACACCAGAGGTGAGCCTCTGACCAAGGGCTTAAAAGTGCCATTTGCCATCACACTCTGCATTCTTCCTGTTGGTGTAATGTAGCGGTTGGAAGACCAGGCAGTAACCTTGGACACAGTCAATGTCAGACAGAATTGTGTGCAGAGCTTTGGGCGTGATCTACTCAATTCAAAGCTTTGGAACATTATCAGCAGTAACCACCCTCACCATTGTTGTTTTTTTGGAGTCTGTAAGCTGTCAGCCAGAGGTTGTGCTTTTTAACAAGGCGGTAGTAGTGCTGGACTTTGGTAGGTAGGCATACTGATTTTGTTGCACTCTGATAAAACCCTTGGCATTAGTTTTGATGGAGCTCTCCTGGATTTTTCCAAGGAATGACGTCCAGTCGGATTTCTGGCTAGGGCTTCAATGCTTCAGAAGTATTCATACCTCTTGACTTAATCCACATTTTGTTTGTTACAGCCTGAATTCCAAAAATGTATTAAATATTTGTTTCTCTCCACCCATCTACACACAATACCCCATGTAATGACAAAGTGAAAATGTGTGTAGAATTTATTGCACATTTTATTGAAAAATGAAATACAGATATGTGCTCAGTTTTACATAAGTATTCACACCCCTGAGTAAAATACTTTGTAGAATCACCTTTGGCAGCGATTAGCTGTGTGTCTTTCTGGGTAAGTCTCGAAAGAGCTTTCATACCTGGATTGTGCAACATTGGTCCCATTATTCTTTTCAAAAGATTTTTCAAGCTCTGTTCCAAATTGGTTGTTGATCATTGCTGGACAACCATTTTTAAGAGCCTTGCCATAGGATTTTCAAGGTAAATTTAAGTCAAAACTGTAACTCGCCACTCAGGAATATTCACTGTCTTCTTTGGTAAGCAATTTAAGGTGTAGATCTTTGGGCCTTTGTGTTTTAGCTATTGTCCTGCCTGAAAGGTGAATCATTCTCCAGTGTCTGGTGGAAAGCCAGACTGAACCAGGTTTTCTCTAGGTTTTGCCTTTGCTTAGCTCATTCCGTTCCTGTTTTATCCTGAAAAGCCGCCAGTCCTAATGATTACAAGCATACCCATAACATTAAAATATTGGAGGAGTAGTATTACTTACTTGTGTTGTTATTGGGTGTTCCCCAAAAAACATAACAATTTGTGTTCAGGACCAAAATGTAATTGCTTTGCCACCATTTTTTGCAGTATTACTTTAGTGCTTTGTTTGAAACAGGATCCATGTTTTGGATATTTTTTATCGGTACAGGCTCTTTCTTTTCACTCTGTCCAATTAGGTTAGTTATTGTGGAGTAACTAAAATGTTGTGATCCATCTCAGTTCCTCCTACACATCCAAGTAAACTATTGATAACTGTTTTAAAGTCACCATTGCCTCATGCTGAAATCCTGAGTGGTTTCCTTCCTTCTACGGCAAATGAGTTCGGTTGAGGCGCTGTATTTTGTAGTGACCGTTGTATGGATACACATCCCAAAGTGTATTTCATAACTCACCATCCTCAAAACGGATATTCAGTGTCTGCTATTTTTTTTATATATTTTTTTACCTATCTACCAATTAGATGCCCTCTTGGCAAGACATTGGGAAAACCTCCCTGGTCTTTGTCAGGGATGCAAACTAGTCACCTTTCGGCGAAATTCGACGTTTTTAAACCAAAAGGTGACCTACGTAATTCGTGTAATCCGATGAGAACGGTTTGGGGGTGGGTTTGGATCACTACTGACGAAGGCTAGCCAATCGTACATAACAGCAGAATGCAGCGCAGCACGCTACTGAGAGAAAGAGGAGACAACCAACTTACTAGTTACAGCATCAGCGCGCCTCTGGAAAGTCAGCTTGTCAGATTACAGCAGCATTCCCCGAACGATAACGAAGAGGTAACTTTAGGTGAGAAGCCTGACCACGGAGACCGGGGTGAAGGTGATGAAGCGTACTTCATGAGCTGTAACCGAAAAACACTGGCTTTTGGAAAGTTTGAGGTGAGGGAGAAACTGGGTGAACAATATTAGCACTGTTAAGTATCTTGCTAGCTGGACCCGTTAGTAGCCAGAAATGTTGGGCAACATTAGCCAACTTATCTGATAAATAATTGAGTTTATGGTGTGATAATTAGCTTGCTAATAAATTTAAACAGCTAACATCGTGTGAGCTAACATTAGAACCTAACCATTCGCTATAGTATTAACTGGTATACGACTCCTTGCCGTTGTGCCGAACCCCCCCCCCCCCCCCCTGCCAGAATTCTCCCCACCCTTCTAATTCCTTACATTTTGTGCTAGAGCCTAATACTTTCCGTGGCACACATCAGAGTCAAATACTTCAATAGATAAACTTCACGTCAGGATAGGCAACCGAAATGAATAATTAATGTATCTATGTTATATTAAACATAGAAGGTTCGGGCGACATAGGCAGCCACCCAGGCGGCATCAGGGCGCGAAGCGGGCGCTGAAGGGCGGGTTCGCCTAGGGTGCCATACAAGCTAGAACCGCCACAGTAGCCCAAATATAGTTTTTGTTGTGTTGAATTGACAGTAACATGTGTGAGTGAGGGGGATTATACTTTTTTTTACTCAGTGAACATTATTTTTGCACACATGTAGCCTTGTGCACTTGATCGATGTCTATAGTAGCCACTATAATAGAGCAAAAATAGAATGCCTGTTTGTTTCATTCTATTTTTACTTTAAGATTTCCCAAGTGCAATATTTATGTGTGGTCATAAGCGTTTCATTATAAAGGCTATAATGGCTAACTGGAGTGTTGTTTTTTCAAGTTTTTGGTCATTTGAAACTAGGCAACAAATAACATTGGATTGCTTTCTTTACATTTTTTAACTGTGAGTTAGGTTCACATGAACACTTTTTATTTTACACACAGAGACTGATCATGTAGATCATATTCTTGTTGTTTAATTAGTTAAAACCTGCATTTCCCCCTAGCAGGGATTTTTGCATGTTTGAATGCAACAACAAAAAAGTGTCACCTTTTTGGGACCTCACCAGTTTGCATCCCTGCTTTGTGGTTGAATCTGTGTTTGAACTTTCCAGTCGACTGAGGATAATTGTATGTGTGGAATACAGAGATGAGTTAGGCATTAAAAAATCATGTTACACTATTGTTGCACACAGAGAAAGTCCATGTAACTTATTATATGACTTGGGTACGTGGGACGGTAGCGTCCCACCTGGCCAACATCCAGTGAAATTGCAGAGCGCGAAATTCAAAAATACTCAATTCAAATATTTAACATTCTTGAAAATATGTGTTATACATCAAAATAAAGCTTAACTTCTTGTTAATCCAGCCGCTGTGTCAGATTTCAAAAAGGCTTTACGGCGAAAGCATATCATGAGTTTCTGAGGACAGCGCCCAGCACACAAAACATTACATACAGTTACCAAACAAGTAGATTAGTCGCCAAAGTCAGAAATAGCAATAAAATGAATCACTTACCTTTGATGATCTTCATATGGTTGCACTCATAAGACTCCAATTACACAATAAATGTTGTTTTGTTTGATAAAGTCCCTCTTTATATCCAAATAACTCAGTTTTGTTGGCACGTTTTGTTCAGTAATCCAATGGCTCAAAGCAGTCCAACAGGCAGATGAAAAATCCAAATAGTACCGGTAAAGTCGTAGAAACATGTCAAACGATGTTTATAATCAATCCTCAGGTTGTTTTTAGTCATAATAATCAATAATATTTCAACCGGACAATAGCTTCGTCAATATAAAAGAAAAAACAAGAAAGGCGCATCTCGGCCGTGCGCAGCAAACAGGTCTGGGGACTTCCAGGGTCCACTCACTCAGAGTGGGCTTACTCCCTTATTTTTTCAGAATACAAGCCTGAAACAATTTTTAAGACTGTTGACATCTAGTGGAAGCCATAGGAAGTGCAATTTGAGTCCTAAGTCATTGGATACTGTATTCAATAGAAAACACAAACATAAAAAAATCCACTTCCTGGATGG
Organism: Salvelinus sp. IW2-2015; assembly: GCF_002910315.2. Classification (NCBI taxonomy): domain Eukaryota; kingdom Metazoa; phylum Chordata; class Actinopteri; order Salmoniformes; family Salmonidae; genus Salvelinus; species Salvelinus sp. IW2-2015. Next base: position 44,928,409 of record NC_036853.1, read on the forward strand.
ATATTTCTCAGGTTTTCGCCTGCCATATGTTTTATACTCAGACCTTTTTTAACAGTTTTGGAAACGTTAGAGTGTTTTCTATCCAAATCTACCAATTATGCATATCCTAGCTTCTGGCCTGAGTAACATGCAGTTTACTTTGGGCACGCTTTTCATCCGGAGGTGAAAATAGTGCCCGTACCCTAGAGAGTTAAGGACATTTACCTCTGAACTTATTTAGGCATGCCATAACAAAAGGGTTGAATATTTATTTTTATTTTTGTATTTTTATTTTAATCAAAAAACCAATTCCACTTTGCCATTATGGGGGATTGTGTGTAGGCCCGTGACCAAAAAATCTAAATTTAATACATTTTAAATTCAGGCTATAACACAACAAAATTTGGAAAAAGTCAACCATCTGAAGGCATCTGTAATTGAGGCCACATGCTGCGCTTTCTCCCCAAACCAATTCAGATAAAAAACAGCCTACTCATTGTAGCCTACTCCTCATTTCGTTAACTTTATTTCCATATTTTTTTCCAACTTGCATTGCATCAGTGAACTCTCACTCCACTTGCTTGACATTGAGCCTCTTTGCCACTTTGATTGGCAAACATAAACAAAAAGCTACACACCTGAAGGTTCTGGTTGGCTACTGGTCTTTTTATGGGGCGCACGTGCACTTCATAGAAACTACATTAAAGAGTTGAACTTTTATTAAATGAATCATTTGAAATGTCATGGCATATCCGGGTTGCAACAATGTCACATGGGGGGGGGGGTCCCTAGACCAAGTTTGTGAAACGCTGGAGAATAAAAGGGCTCCATACCAAGCCACGATCAGTATGCAAATGTGGAACGTTGCAGACAGAAATGCCATAGCATCACAGGAAGCTGCTGAGGTGAGGACGGCTCATAATAATGGCTGGAATGAGGTGAATGGTATCAAACGCATTAAAATCATGTATTTGATGTGTTCGATAGCATTCCTTTAATTCCGTCCAGCCATTACTATGAGCCTGTCCTCCCAAATAAGGTATTACTGGCAGACTGTGTCATAGATAGAGATGCCTCGATTCATGATTCAGGCGAACAACTCCGTCGATTCTATTTCATTCCCATCTACTCTAATAAAAAACAAAACTGACTAGTAAAATATGTAATGCATATTGTAGCCCTATGCAGTGCCATTGTTACACTCACAACTATCTTCATCCCAGAGTCTGACTATGTTTGTTCATTACATTTAGAGCACCACACGACTTGAAGGTATGTGTCCAAATCTTACTTTCATGTATTATTTTGATTGTCCCATGTTATGCTTGTTAGGTGTTAGGGCCTTTTATAACAGCGAATTGTAGGCCTATAGTTTGAGTGATTAATAGTAGAACTTACTCAATTAAAACAGCTGTAGGCTACTTACACTTGAGTCTAGGAACATACCACACTGAAAATATCTATGTAGTAGATACGTCAACTTTCAGAATGATACCTGTGAGAAGGGGTACTATTTGTGAAGTTAAACATTGCCTGGACATTTTTATGAAAGACCCTAAATGTTGTAAAACATACAGTAAAATTGTGTCTGTGTAAATTTAAGATTCTTGTTTGCTATTTATAACCTCACAATAATTTATTCTCAATTGCATTTTGTTTCTCATCTCTGATCTGTCCCATCTCCTCTCAATCCCTCATTCATTGGTCACCAGAACACACAAGGCAGCCATTGCTGGGAAAATGCAGGGCCAGAGAGAAGACATTCATATTGATCCTCGTTGCTGCGCTCTCTCACAGGGTAAGAGTTTTGACCAAACACATTTTTTTGGTCATAGATTGAAATGATAGAACCCAGATGTGGAAAAAGTATCCGATTGTCATACTTGAGTAAAAGTATAGATACCCTACCGTTCAAAAGTTTGGGGTCACTTAGAAACATGAAATTAGTTGCAAAATGAATAGGGAATATAGCAACACTTGACAAGGTTAAAATAATGATTTTAATAGAAATAATAATTGTGTCCTTCAAACTTTGCTTTTGTCAAATAACCCTCATTTGCAGCAATTCTAGCTGTGCAGACATTCAGCATTCTAGTTGTCAATTTGTTGAGATAATCTGAAGAGATTTCCCCTCATGCTTCCTGAAGCACCTCCCACAAGTTGGATTGGCTTGTTGGGCACTTCTTACGTACCATACGGTCAAGCTGCTCCACAAACAACTCAATAGGGTTGAGATCCCACTTTACCACCACCAATGTTCCCAGACCATCACATTGCCTCCACCATGCTTGACAGATGGCGTCAAGCACTTCTTCCTGCATCTTTTAATTTTTCTGCGTCTCACGAATGTTCTTCTTTGTGATCGAACACCTCAAACGTAGATTTGTCTGTCCGTAACACTTTTTCCAGTGTCTGTTAATTTGCCCATCTTTTCTTTTTATTGGCCAGTCTGACATATGCGTTTTTCTTTGCAACTCTGCCTAGAAGGCCGGCATCTCGCGTGTCACCTCTTCACTGTTGACATGGAGATGGTGTTTTGCGGGTAGTATTTAATGAAGCTGCCAGTTGAGGACTTGTGAAGCGTCTGTTTTTCAAACTAGACACTAATGTACTTGTCCTCTTGCTCAGTTGTGCACCGGGGCCTCCCACTCCTCTTTCTATTCTGGTTAGAGCCAGTTTGCGATGTTCTGTGAAGGGGTAGTAGCACAGCGTTGTAGAGATCTTCAGTTTCTTGGCAATTTCTCGCATGGAATTGCCTTCATTTCTCAGAACAGATAGACTGACAAGTTCAGAAGAAAGTATTTGTTTTTGGCCATTTTGAGCCTGTAATCGAACCACAAATGCTGAATCTCCAGGTTCTCAACTGTCTTAAGATGGACAGTTTTATGCTTCTTTAACAGCATACACCAGTTTTCAGCTGTGCTTACAGAATTGCAAAAGGGTTTTCTAATGATCAATTAGCTTTTAAAATGATAAACTGGATTAGCTAACACAACGTGCCATTGGAACACAAGAGTGATGGTTGCTGATAACGGGCCTCTATACCTTATGTAGATATTCCATAACAAATCAGCCGTTTCCAGCTACAATAGTCATTTACAACATAACAATGTCTACACTGTATTTCTGATCAATTTTATGTTATTTTAATGGACCAAAAAATTGCTTTTCTTTCAAAAACAAGGACATTTCTAAGTGACCCCACAACTTTGAAGGTAGTGTACCTTAATAGAAAGTTACTCAAGTAAAAGTGAATGTCACCCAGTAAAATACTACTTGAGTAAAAAATCATTTGGTTTTAAATAACTTAAGTATCAAAAGTAAATGTAATTGCTAAATATTCTTAAGTATCAAAAGTAGAAGTAAAAGTATAAATAATAAATTCCTTATATTAAGCAAAACAGACAGTACCATTTTCTTGTTTTTAAAATGTATTTATAGCCAGGGGCACACTCCAACACTCAAACATTATTTGCAAAAGATGCATTTGTGTTTAGTGAGTCCGCCTGACAATAGGCAGTAGGGATGACCACGAGTTCTCTTGATAAGTGCTTGAATTTCACAATTTTCCTGTCCTGCTAAGCATTCAAAATGTACTTTTGGTTGTCAGGGAAAATGTATGCAGTAAAAAGTAGAATATTTTCTATAGGAATGTAGTGAAGTAAAAGTAGTTAAAAATGTAAAAAGTAAAGTACAGATACCCCAAAAAACCACTTAAGTAGTACTATAAAGTACTTTTTAAAAAGTACTTTACACCACTGATTGAACCAGCCATACTGTAAGGACATACTTCTGGGCCGGTTTCCCAGATCCARAGTGAGCCTATTCCTGGACTCTCCATTGAGCATGATTTTTAGTTAAGGACTAGGCTTTACTCTGGGTCTGGGAAACTGGCCTTGATGTACTTCATTTGAAAAATGCTTGAATTTGAACTTGGCAAATTAGTATTGTATTGTCATAAAATATTGAGTGCTATAAATTGTTACACTGCTACCTGTATTAAAAAAGGTAGCAATTCTCTTTACTATTACAGGTGACTCAGGCAAAGGTAATGGACATGGTTCCTAATGCCGTGGATGACCAGTACACTCACTGTCGGGAGCAGATGTTGAAGAAGGTTGTGGAAGGGGGTCTGCTGGAAGAAGAACTGAAAGGCAGTACAGAGTATAGTTCTGCCTGGCAGGCAAAGCAGTGTACAAAATTGATCCCGGGAGGCGTCAAGCAACACACAGATGCATTGGTGGCTTATGGACATGGGGGAAATGTGTTCAGAAAGATTTTCAACCAAGCAGTGGAGACTCAGGGTGGGAATGTCACTGTCTATAACGGCAACTTCCGGTTCAAATCCCTCCACTTCCTTCTAATGGATGCCATGAGGCTTTTGAAGACAGAGAACTGCCAAACTGTGTTTCGTGGCCCAAGCAAAGAGTATGAGGCACAAGTAGGGTCAGAAGTGCGATTTGGGAGGTTTACCACAACCAAGGCCAAACGTTCCGACGCGGAGGAAGCTGCTTCAGACAGTGGGATCCTTTTCAACATTATTTCCTGCACTGTAGTCAACATTGATGAGTACACTTGCTTTTCAGACAGCATTGATCAGCTGWTATCCCCAGCAGAGGTGTTTAGGGTGGCAGAGGTAAACAATGTAAGAAATAAAGATCACGAGTACAGAGAGATCGTTTTGACAAGTTCAAGGACTCACAGCATTGACAGCATCCACGACTGTTACCTCTTCCCCAGGTGAGGACATGTTATGTAAGCGAAAAGATATGACAACATTAGACTACCAAACAGGTGTAGACGATAGAGGTCGACCGATTATGATTTTTCAACGCCGATACCAATACCGATTATTGGAGGGCCAAAAAAGCCGATACCGATTAATCGGCCAATTTAAAAAACAAAATGTATTTGTAATAATGACAATTACAACAATACTGAATGAACACTTATTTTAACTTAATATAATACATCAATAAAATAAATTTAGCCTCAAATAAATAATGAAACATGTTCAATTTGGTTCAAATAATGCAAAAAAAAAAGTGTTAGAGAAGAAAGTAAAAGTGCAATATGTGCCATGTAAGAAAGCTAACGTTTAAGTTCCTTGCTCAGAACATGAGAACATATGAAAGCTGGTGGTTCCTTTTAACATGAGTCTTCAATATTCCCAGCTAAGAAGTTTTAGGATGTAGTTATTATAGGAATTATAGGACTATTTCTCTCAATACCATTTGTATTTCATTAACCTTTGACTATTGGATGTTCTTATAGGCACTTTAGTATTGCCAGTGTAACAGTATAGCTTCCGTCCCTCTCCTCACTCCTACCTGGGCTCGAACCAGGAACACATCGACAAGCCACCCTCGAAGCAGCGTTACCCATGCAGAGCAAGGGGAACAACCACTTCATGTCTCAAAGCGAGTGACGTTTGAAACGCTATTAGCACGCACCCCGCTAACTAGCTAGCCATTTCACATCGGTTACACCAGCCTAATCTCGGGAGTTGATAGGCTTGAAGTCATAAACAGCGCAATGCTTGAAGCACAACGAAGAGCTGCTGGCAAAACGCACTAAAGTGYTGTTTGAATGAATGAATGCTTACAAGCCTGCTGCTGCCTAGTCAGCCTGCTCTATCAAATCATAGACTTAGTTATAACATAATAACACACAGAAATACGAGCCTTAGGTCATTAATATGGTCGAATCCGGAAACTATCATCTCGAAAACAAGACGTTTATACTTTCAGTGAAATATGGAACCGTTCCGTATTTTATCTAACGGGTAGCATCCATAAGTCTAAATATTCCTGTTACATTGCACAACCTTCAATGTTATGTCATAATTAGGTAAAATTCTGGCAAATTAGGCGKCCCAAACTGTTGCATATACACTGACTGCGTCCAATGAACGCAAGAGAAGTAACCCAATTTCACCTGGTTAATATTGCCTGCTAACCTGGATTTCTTTTAGCTAAAAATGCAGGTTTAAAAATATATACTTTTCTGTATTGATTTTAAGAAAGGCATTGATGTTTATGGTTAGGTACACATTGGAACAATGATACGCACCGCATCGATTATATGCAACGCAGGACACGCTAGATAAACTAGTGATATCATCAACCATGTGTAGTTAACTAGTGATTATGATTGATTGATTGTTTTTTATAAGATAAGTTTAATGCTAGCTAGCAACTTACCTTGGCTTACTGCATTCGCGTAACAGGTAGGCACCTCGTGGAGTGCAATGTAATCAGGTGGTTAGAGCGTTGGACTAGTTAACTGTAAGGTTGCAAGATTGAATCCCCCGAGCTGACAAGGTAAAAATCTGTCGTTCTGCCCCTGAACGAGGCAGTTAACCCACCGTTCAAGATATGTTTCTTAACTGACTTGCCTAGTTAATCTTTATTTAAATAAAGGTGTAAAAAAAATTGGCCAAAACGGTGTCCAAAATACCGATTTCCGATTGTTATGAAAACTTGAAATCGGCCCTAATTAATCGGCCATTCCGATTAATCGGTCGACTCTAGTAGACGACACAAGGTCAAGTGGTTTTAAAATGTCTACTTATTCTTGGAGAATGAACGTCTGTCTTTGTCTGTTTGGCTCACCAGATCTACAAGTACGAATCTTCCATCAATCATCCCCAAAGGCTCCTCTACTCAATGGCTTGGCAGTAGCCTGTCTGTTCTTGTGGTTGTATCTCTCTCTATCTCCCTGATCACCAGGACTGATCATCTCTGATAAACTAAAGTGTTGAATGCTAATAGATGCGGTAAAGAAGTCAATGGAACGCAGACCGTGGGATAGAAGACGCACATTCAACCAATCTGATCTAACAAAATAGATATTTGTCAAATTATCATTTTTTATGTATTGTACATGCCTTCAATGTGCTTACTAAATTTGATTTGGATCTGTCTGTTTTCACGGCATAACATTTAGAAATAGTCCCTTTCAGGTTTAGTAGAAGTGACTGCTAAAGGCTAACTCCCATTCGTATAGACCGGTAGCATAGCTAGCATAGAGAAATCGATGGTGGTAGTAAGTCGTTTTTTAACTGTAATGCAGTTTCTGGTGATGATGACATCAACATGTATTCGGGTTGACATCCATACCAGCATTATTCTCAGATTTTTACCTCAACATAGTGTGAAACACACAAACAATAGCCTAAATGTAGGCTAATTTGCTGGTGGCCATTGAGGAGATTCTGAATCTTTTCCCCACGACATCTTTTCCCCATGCGTTTCCATGGCATTTTTCATTGTTTGGTTGAGTTCCAATGACTTCTTCACTGCTCTCATTGAAAAGGAAAACACACACACACAGCAACACACACTGCATGTATTGTATAATCAGTGCACACAGACACAGATATTCATCAAATGTGACAAAGCGCCAACCTGTCAAACCCTCTTAGCATAATGATATTCTCTTGAAAAATGTATTTCTTTGCATTTTATTGTTTTTGGGGAAAAAATATCATGGTGAATAGATAATATTAGAAAATACGTTTTAAACATTGTGGTATGCATTTAGCACATATTGGATCACAACAATTGACTGTGGGTGGTGTCCAGTTTTCATAGATGTAATTTAATTTCTCTTGTTTTGTTATCGAATAAAGAACAAGTTGAGCATTTTTGAGTGTTGTATAGGACACCTTTTGCATCTACGCATTGAGATGGGTGGGAGGGAGTGCATGGGGTGGGAGGGAGTGATTTAATTATCTAAACATTTAATAAATCAAAGTAGTAAGCTTTTCCAGCTGGAAATGACTTTACAAACATTGGGGTGATAAGCATGTACATTGAATTAATGATGTAAGGCTCATAACCTGACAGTCCAGACAAACAGTATGTATGACCTCGTAATATTTAGGTTGTGTAATATGTCTGAGGGGAAATGACTGTCATACCTATGAGGGATGTGGACAGAGAGTGCCCTTTCTCCAAGCTCAAGCCATGCTCAAAATTACAGTAGCACTAGCCTTTAGGTCTTAGTTACAAAGTTTTCGCACTGACTCAATCACAGCTGGAGCAACACATGTTTTGGCTAATATTTCATCCTTATCCTGGAACCTGCATGTTGTGCCGGCTTTTGTTCCAGCCCAGCACCAGCTCACTGGAACAACTAATCAACCGATCATAAAACCCTTGATTTATTTGAATCAGATGTTTTAGTACTGTTGACTGCAATGCTTCCCACAGTTGTGTCAAGTTAGCTGGATGTCAATTGGGTAGTGGACCATTCTTGATATACATGGGAAACTGCTGAATGTGAAAAACCCAGCAGCGTTGCAGTTCTTGACACCCTCAAACTGGTGCGCCTGGCACCTACTACCAAACCCCGTTCAAATGCATTTAAATATTTTGTCTTGCCCATTCACCCTCTGAATGGCACACATACACAATCCATGTCTCAATTGTCTTACGGATCAAAAATCCTTCTTTAACCTGTCTTCTCCGCTTCATCTACACTGGTTGAAGTGGATTTAACATGTGACATCAATAAGGCATCCTAGCTTTGACCTGGATTCAACTGTTCACTCTATGTCATGGAAAGAGCAGGTGTTCCTAATGTTTTGTGCACTTAGTGTACAATACAAACCTTGCCACTCTATACCAAAACAACAGCCTACCTTTTGGTTGCTCGTTGTAGCCTACTCCTTCTCATTTCGTTAACTTTTATTTCCATATTTTTTCCCAATGTGCATTGCATCAGTGAACTCTCACTCCACTTGCTTGACAATGAGCCTCTTTGCCACTTTGATTGGCAAACATAAACAAAAAGCTACACACCTGAAGGTTCTGGTTGGCTACTGGTCTTTTTGGGGGAGGCGCACGTGCACTTCATAAAAACGACATTATTAAATTAATCATTTGAAATGTCATGGCATATCCGGGTATGTAACAATGTCACATGGATTTTTTTATTTAATTTAGAAAAGTTTTGAAGTGTTAAAAAGACGCCTGTATATTTTTTATGTATGTTTTATGTATTTTTTATAACAGTGCACATCCCTAGCAGAAAAATAAACGTTTTTTTTTTTGCATAGAATTAAGCAGAAAGATTATGGCTCTAGATTTTGCAAGACAAAGTGTGTGCGTGTGTGAGAGAGAGAAAGAGATGATGTACAGTATCTAGAGAGTAACAGGAAGTGTTTTCTCTGATGCTACAGACCTCTGAGGGAGTGAGACAATTCAACGGACTGTTAAACAAGTTCAGAAGGTGAGACTGAAAATCTAGCAAATTATTATTTGGATATTCAATTTCTTATGGTTATTTACAAATCGATGCAATAGCCCAAAGTTCTCTGTATCGAGCACAGGAAAAAACTCAAACAAGGAAATGAAATAGGCTAGTGGCAACTTAATTAAGAAACAATACTAATGTGTCATGCAATTAAGGTATGCATTTAAGGAAATATACTGCTAAAGTATATGGTCACAAATTAACAATATCTTTGCAGTGTGTATAATCATACTGTCACGTCTGCTCCCGCTCTTCCCTTCCCCTGGCGCTTGAGGGCGCCAGATTACCCTGCATCACACGCTCCTGCCATCTATCACCCACACCTGCCTTCCCTCGTCACTTACATCAGCATTATTGGACTCACCTGGACTCACTTATGTCCTGTTAACTTCCTCCCCTATTATTGTCAGTTCACTAGCTCTGTTGCTTCATTGTATTGTTTTTGTCCTTGTATTTGTTTCTGACGCTGTTCCTGTCTCGTCTCTGTCCGTTATAATTAAATGTTTTACTCCCCGTACCTACTTCGTCTCTCCAGCGTCATTCTGTGTGACACATACAGCAACATGATCATTTAGCAACCTTTGACAAGAAATAAGAAGCAGGAAGTCAACCTCTAGATGGGGTAGCCTACAGTTAACAGGGACTATAATGTTTTAGGAACTTGGGTGGTTTTCATAACCTGATTTTGAGTTGATTCTACTACTTATACAGTTATAATGTAAAGGTAACATTGCAATATATGTTCATCCGTGATGTTTTTCTCCACAGGGGCACAGCATGGTGACTGTCCCTCGGTCTCCTCTCCTTGTTGGGGGTCAGAGGGGAAGTGGCTCCAAATTTCGACAACTGTAAAGATACTTTCTTCAGAAATACCTCCAGTGTCCGGTCTGAATGTAGCTCTCCACACAGGGCTTAGCGAATCCTGCGCAATGTATCTCTGCTTAAAATGCTTCTTCTCCTGCATACATCTGTCAGAGAAACGGTAACCACTATTACTTTGCCACTCTGTATGTGTAACAGTACTCTTCTTGCGTTGTGTACAATCAATCCTCGACACGAACTCCAACGTGTAGCACCAGTCATGGAGATTTATTCTGATAGGAACAGCACAAAATTGCACGTCATGCAATGCACGGCTCACCATCCAAACTCTGCACTCACGCACGCTGGTTTGGTGCTTGTTCACTGGGCATGTAGTTACCAAAATAATACAATTACAATATAATATCTTTAACAATGTACCTGATAGGAACAGCACAAAATTGCACGTCATGCAATGCACGGCTCACCATCCAAACTCTGCACTCACGCACTGTACAAAATATATGAACCCCACCAGACACAGTAAGTTGCTAGTGTAAGAAATTGTAATGGATACTGGTAACTTGTTTTACAACTTCTTAACACTAGCTATACTTGACACAACATGCACCCATCCCCCACTATACCCTCACACTTTGTACCCTTATAAATAACCACAGACCCACACACACTCCCCTCCCCCATGAATAGGCCCCTGTGAAAACAAACGCACATGCATTCTGCTCAAGGATGAGACTTTAAGACAAAGAACTGTGTGAAGAGCCAATGGAACGTCGACATCAGGCCCGGACAGGACTACCCACGACCCAGATCGACCAATCGGAAGGCCAGACTACAAGATCAACCTACTTTACTTGTTGCCTATATAACCAGTACAAACTGTTTAGAGCGCTCTTTTTTCCGACGATTCCATACGAGTCAGACAGAAGGGTCCGTGCTGCACGATTTGAAAGATATTTTTACATGTGAATAAACTGCCTTATTATACAATTATCCACCTCGTCCTATGTCTCAACTTGATCTCCTGTCTCCAGTAAACGTTTTATCAACAAAACTTGGTATGCAGAGGATGGTTTGTTAAAACCTTTGAATTCGGTCCATAGAAAGTTGATGAGACAGGAGACGATTGGAGAAAGATTCCAGAAGGAGGGGTGACCTGTCCGCAGGAGACATCGTTGATTCAACTCGCCTCAAGAATACTGATCAAAGAGCTCGACAAATATAAGGTAAGCAGAACCTGTTAAATCGAAATCTGCATATTATATTATAGTCAAATACCCAAATTAAGATCAGTGTTTCTGAGGCTGAGTATGGATTTCTGTTAAATTTTATGTGAAAACTGTCCGTAACCGAAGGCATTGTGTAAAGATATCTGCGAAGTATAAGATCAAGTCGTATTAGTAATCTGGAACTAGTTGAATGGTGCTTCAATTAGGAGTATCGGAGAGAAATCTAAGCTTGATGTAGTCTGATCAAGTCGTATTAGTAATCTGGAACTAGTTGAATTGTGTTTCAATTAGGAGTATCGGAGAGAAATCTAAGCTTGATGTAGTGTTGAAATGTAATGTAATCTGTTCAAGTCGTATTAGTAATCTGGGACTGGTGGAAATGGCACCCCACTAGGCGCATCGGTGAKAAAACTAAGCTTGACATTTCGGGATTCAAGTCGCATTAGTAATCTGGGGCTAGTGGAAAAGGCACCCCACTGGGAGCATYGGAGAGAAATCTAAGCTTGAACTAAGAGTATAGGAATTAAACCTGAACTCTCCAAATTAATGTGAGTGATTGAACGTTCCACGAGGCTGATTGTTGCTAATTACTGATAAAAGTGACCGCTGAGTCAAAATGTTTAGGCTGTTGTGAAGCTATTGTGCTGATAAGTTGACTTGTTTCTTCCCTCTTGTGCTGTTGGTTTTGCCATAAGGACTAGAAATCATTTGATAATTATTCTAGAAGCGCTAGGATATACTAATATATTGTCCCAAAAGGACACGTTTGAAATACTTTGGGAAAGTATTTAATTAATTAGTTGAATATGTGATAATAATATTTTTTGAGAAAAATGAGTCCTAGAATTAATTAAATAATTATTCTAGAAACGCTTGAATTTACTAACATATTGTTCCAAAAGGATATTGCCGAAATACTTTGGCAAAGTATTTAATTAATCAAAAAAGTGAAAAACAATAATACATTTTGGGAAAAAGTTCCCAAAATCTTTATTCCAATTATTTTAGGAGCGTTTGAATATACTAATATATGGTTCCAAAAGGATATAGCTGAAATATTGTTGGAAAACGAAAAAATAAAAAATAGAATAGACCCAGACATAGCTTAATTACAAAATGGCCACGACCACCGTCCCCAAACACAAATTCAATGAATACTTAGATCAGAGAATAAAAGACAGAGCAGGGGGAAAGATTCAGTATAAAATAGTTAAAAAGGTGTGGGAAGAAGTGAGGCTAAAATGGACGCAGGCAGGTTACCTTAGTGGGGCTGCCCCATCAAAAGGGCAACTCCTCACTATGGAGAAAGAATTAGAGGAAGTAGTGAAGGAAGGGATAGAAAGTGAAGTTGAAAGGAATAAGAACCACTTATTCACAAAGGAAGGTACAAAACATAGGGAGAAAGCAGAGGAAGAACTAAAAATAGGCACGTGGGCGATTGAAGAAATCAGAAGAGCACTCCCTTACAGAAAACCTGACATGATGGGGGTGGTCACTGGAGCCCCAACTGACACCAAAGAGGGCATGTCCAACAATAATGACGCCCCACCTACCACCACAGCAGCCCCATCGGCCCCAACCCATCTATACCCAGAACTGCCACAGGGAGAGAAAATAACACCACCTCCATATTTTCAAAATCCATTTACCCACCTCCCTCAAAACCCTTTTCTGACCCCTGCTGTGCTACAGGCACCGGTGTTTGTGGTGCATGAAGGACACCTAAAAGGAAGCATGACTTTGGGGATCCAAGAAGGGCAACTCGTGTGTGAAGAGAGGCCTGATCATCGAGAAAGGGAGGAAAGGGATAGAGCGTACACACAGGGACGTGGGGGGGGGTTCGAACCCCGCCTCACTACAGGGACACGGTGGGTCTCTACCAACCTACCCACAAGGACGGGGTGGTGGGTCTCAACCAGGCCCTTTGAAGAGAGAAGACAGAGAGCTGATTCAGTTTTCTTCCACTCCAAACCCAGACTGGTTTAGAAGCAGAAAACGGGGGGATAGTCAAATAGTCACTGAAGGGTCATGGTCGCCACCAGGACAATGCTCCTCTGGGGCCTCATTAAGAGGAAACCACAGCAAGGACGATGAAGGTGAGAACAGATTAGGACGAGATGAAGAAGAGGTGGAGCGAGACATCAGGGACTCAGTGGCACTGGCCAAATCTATGTTAGAAGATGCTGAACGTGGAGGGGGCTCGTACCATATAGAAGGGGTAATGTTGGGGAAGGTGACGGATTTGGTCGAATCTATCAGACAGTCCGTACGTCTCAGGGAAGAGAACAGCAGGGGTGTCTCGTCCAGGGCAGACTGGGATCCCCAACATGGTGGATGGGGAGGGTCAGAGATGCAGATGCCGTTGAGGCCCACTCCGGACGGAGGGCATGAAGAATACCAACCCTGGAAAATGACAGACCTTACCACTTTGATGGAACAATTACCCAGCCTGCATGGGGGTGCCTCTGCATGGCTCCTTCAACTGCAAACACTGACGTCAGGTCTACGGCTCTGTYTAGGTGACATGAGGGCCCTTCTGGCTAGAGCAACAGACCATACCACCATGAGTGCTCTGATAAGAGATGCAGATCTTGCCRCAGCCCCGGCTGCACTGGCCCAGGAAGACTTCCGAGCRSAATTGTGKGCAGTGTTGAGAAGGGCATATCCCACAGAACGAAACCATGCAACCCTTTCATCATTCACCATCAATACAGGGGAACAACCGGCAGCCTACCTCGACAGAGCAAAAACCACATGGAGAACTGTCCACGAAGAACCATATGACCACACTGCCACCACGGTCAGCATGTGGAAGGAGATGGTGGTGAGCGGAGCTCCAAACGAGGTCCGTACTAAACTCAGGGGCACTGTGGGGTTAATGGCACTTCCCCAGGCTCAGTTCAACTCCCATGTGCATCACCACATCACCCAATACAACAAGGATAAGGGGGGGGCTGAAACACAAGTCCAGTCCCTACAGGTACAACTTTTGAAACTGCAACTGAAAGAGGCCCAGAAAGGGGAAAAACCCAAGAAACAGATGGTGGCTGAAGATCAACCAGACATCTCACAAATCATTGAAAAAACGGTTTCACAAATGATACAGCAACAACAACCACCCATGTCGACCCCACAGGGACCTCCCCTACCATCACAACTCCTGGATCAGTCACTACCCATGGTCACCCCACCATACTATCAACCAACACAACAAGGCTATCCTTCAACATGGGGACAACAGCCACGTTACCCATCACCCTGGGGGACAGGTCAAGTACGACCAATGGACTGCTACAATTGTAAACAAACTGGACATATGGCACGTCAGTGCCCATACCCATTGACACCGACCCAACATTACTGGATGGCCAATCGGGCACGACAAACCAACCCAAGAGGACGTGGAGGAGTCAGGCCAATGATGTACCAACCACGGGCAGCCCAGCAACCTGCATACAATCACCCAAACCCAGACCCAAATCAGCAACCTCCTCCTCCTTTCCAGGGCATGTCTGACGAATATGCCCCATGGCCCTGAAGCTGCCCACCACTAACCTACACTCATCATTGACCTGGACTACTGAAGCATCANAGGGTCCTTAGCTTAGTGATGAGCTTTGAAGGCACTATGGTGTTGAATGCTGAGCTGTAGTCAATGAATAGCATTCTCACATATGTGTTCCTTTTGTCCAGGTGGGAAAGGGCAGTGTAGAGTGCAATAGAGATTGCATCATCTGTGGATCTGTTGGTGTGGTATGCATATTGGAGTGAGTCTAGGGTTTCTGGAAAACCAGCCTTTCAAAGYATTTCATGGCTACCGACGTGAGTGCTACGGGTTGGWAGTCATTTAGGCAGGTTACCTTAGTGTTCTTGGGCACAGGGACTATGTGGTCTGCTTGAAACATGTTGGTATTACAGACTCCAATAGGGAGAGGTTGAAAATGTCAGTGAAGACACTTTCCAGTTGGTCAGCGCATGCTCGGAGTACACATCTTGGTAATCCGTCTGGCCCAGCGGCCTTGTGAATGTTTACCTGTTTAAAGGTCTTACTCACATCGGCTGCGGAGACCGTGATCACACAGTCATCYGGAACAGCTGATCCTCTCATGCATGTTTCAGTGCTACTTGCCTCGATGCGAGCATAGAAGTTATTTAGCTCGTCTGGTAGGCTCTTGTCACTGGGCAGCTCTCAGCTRTGCTTCCCTTTGTAGTCTGTAATAGCCTGCAAGCTCTGCCACATCCGACGAGCGTCGGAGCCGGTGTGTAGTACGATTCGATCTTTGTCCCGTATTGACGGTTTGCCTGTTTGATGGTTCGTCGGCGGGCATAGCGGGATTTCTTATAAGCTACCGGGTTAGAGTCCCGCTCCTTGAAAGAGGCAGCTCTACCCTTTAGMTCAGTGTGAATGTTGCCTGTAATCCATGGCTTCTGGTTGGGGTATGTACGTACAGTCACTGTGGGRAYGACGTCCTTGATGCACTTATTGATAAAGCCAGTGACTGATGTGGTGTACTCCTCAATGCCAKTGGAAGAATCCCGGAACATGTCAGTCTGTGCTAGCAAAACAGTTCTGTAGTTTAGCATCTGCTTCATCTGACCACTTATTTATAGACCGAGTCACTGGTGCTTCCTGCTTTAATTTTAGCTTGAAAGCAGGAATCAGGAGGATAGAGTTATGGTCAGATTTGCCAAATGGAGGGCGAGGGAGAGCTTTGTACGCGTCTCTGTGTGGAGTAAAGGTGGTCTAGAATAAAAAATGTCCCTCTGGTTGCACATTTAACATGCTGATAGAAATTTGGTAAAACTGATTTAAGTTTCCCTGCATTAAAGTTCCCGACCACKAGGAGTGCCGCCTCTGGATGAGCGTTTTCCTGTTTGCTTATGGCGGGAAACAGCTCATTGAGTGCGGTTTTACTGCCAACCTCGCATTGTGATGGTATGTAGACAGCTATGAAAAATACAGATGAAAACTCTCGAGGTAGATAGTGTGGTYTACAGCTTATGAGATACTCTACTTTAGGCGAGCAAAACTTTGAGACTTCCTCGAWTTTCGTGCACTAGCTGTTGTTTAAATAAATGCATAGGCCCCCGCCCCGTGTCTTACCAGAGGCTGCTGTTCTTTCTTTCTTACCGATAGTGTATAACCTGCTAGCTGTATGTTCTTAATGTCGTCGTTTAACCACGACTCGATGAAACATAAGATATTACARTTTTTAATGTCCCGTTGGTAGGATATTTAAGAATATTTTGAAGATAAACACACAACGCAGAGTTTGAGAGGACTAAAAACTAGAGTACTAATGGTCAATAGCGAATTGTAAATAGGAGTTGGGTGTCAGTTCAACATCTGTTCAGAAACTGTGGAATGTCACTCCTGAACTCAGAGCGACGTGTGCTACGTGGGTCACGTTTCCATTGGTCTGTACATTGAGTCTGGAGTGGGATACTTGTTATCTGGCCACTGGCCAAGTTGTCCCGCAAGGACTTCTGATTAGTCAACCCCAGGCTAGGGTAGGGGGTTATAAATGGCATCAAGTTCCTTTGTTCGGTGGCGAAAATCTGAGGACAGGGGAGACTGAACATCTGAACATCTACCTCCCAGCATAACATCTTGATTTGTCCTCTCTGAATAAACCAATTTTTCTCCCCCTGATTTGCTTTGGAGTTTGTGTTATTGAAGAATAGCATAAATTGCTAAAACTTGGTGCCGTGACMCGGATGAATTGGTCTGAACTACAACAAGAAAAACTTATCAACTGTGTGTTGATCCAGAGGAAAGAGAGAAGGCTGTGCGCAACCCACTTTGGGGAATCAATTCTTAATCTCCTGATTGATGGCAGAATTGCTGGGTTAGTCTAGACCAATATCATTTTAAAAGAACCAAATCAGGTTAAAATAGTGTATGCAATGAGTGATATGTATCTGTGATGTATAAGTGTTCAAGTCCTTTGTGATATTACAGAGTTTAGTCCTGTGTTACTCTATTAAAAAGTTTGAGGCTTTTTTGTGAAACTTTCTTGTTGTATAGAAGTGAGTTGTTAGCTGAGAAGCATTTCTTGGGGGGTGAAAGCTTTTTGAGTGAACATAAGTTATGGGTAGCCAGGCCCTACAGAAACAATTTGTGTTCTAGGAGAGTTTTGGKTCCTCAAAAGGCGATATACATGTATATATATCACTTTTGCCGTTAATGTAATGTTATTGTTAAGTGAGAAAACCACTCTGGAAAAAAGCTCTTGTGAACATGAAACTCACTGTCTATAATCATTTCAAAGTAGAGCAGGAGACATGGGTGAAAAAGTCAGACGTGACCCCCACCTGTGGCCTCTCTGTTCCCTCTCACACTGAATTGGGCAAGGCAGATCAGGTTTCAAGCAACTGGTCGGCACTGCTTGTTTTTGAGTCAACAGATTCTAACAGCAGTGACGAGCGATGTCTTAGGCCAACCAGAACACATGCTGTAAAAGGAAGTAAAGACAAACTTCGAGAGACAGTGATCACACAAATCAGCATCTCCAAAACAGTTGGATGAATGGTCAACAACTTTTAAGCATCCACGAGACGTRGTTATCAGAGTTATGCAGGTTCCGAGTGAAASCAACATTATCCGTTTAGTAGAAAATAAACCTGGTGTATGTTATTATTGCAGKWATTCTGGTCACTGGCAATGAGAATGTCGGGAAAGAAAATGTGATTTTATGAAAAGTGGCCAGGAGAARAAGGGTCTGTCTAAGGGAAGATGGAATCAAGACAACAGCCCCAATGACAYAATACTTGTGCAGAAATTTAAGAAGCTCTCTCCGGCTCAGCAGCAGAGGTTGCKARATGCTGTAGAGGTAAACTAACAGACCCCCTCCTACGTCCCATCTCAGCTGGTGAACATATGAAATCGGATGGAATATATGTGAACATGATGGTTAACAACTTTGCAGTAGATTYTTTTAGTAGATACGGGTGCTGAATTCACTGTATTTCAATATCTTATGCAAAACATATATGTCCTCAGTACACGGGCAAGAAGATGAGAGCAACAGGAGTGGGGGGAAGACAGATATAAAACTTTGGATATGGAACCACAGGTGTTGCTCCACCTTGCACAAAACAATATCCCATTAGCAAGGAAGCTATGGACGCTACTACAGTAGTGATTAAAGATCTATGGGACATGGGTATAGTCGAAAAGACCCCATGTAATCCAGCTAMTCTGATGTATCCTWCAGATACCACATKACTTGAACACGACTGCTGTGAGTTTTTTTTTGATCAGCTCTCCGATGGGTTTACAGAGTCATYCGTTGGAAAACCCTGAGTTKATCTYATACAMAGACGGTTCAAGCGTTGTGGAGGGGGGTGTGAGGCAGGCTGGACATGGGTAGTTGCTGGGTAGTTACTACAATGGACAATGTGATACCGGGCATGTTAGAGTTGAGAAAAGCAGATGTTCACTTTATGAGTGACACAATGCTTAACTATTGCATACAACTCTCTAATGGGAAATAACTCCCGAGGGGGGACATGACGTAGTGCCAGGACAGTGGGTGATGGTAAAACAAATATGTGACAGACACATTAGGGCCAATCTTGTGTGAAGACATGGTAATGTGATCAAGAACCTGATAAGCTTCTGTGTTGTCCACCAAGGTCATCATATTAGGGATATCTAGGTGAAATGTCCAACGTTTTCCTGAAAATTGGGACATGCTTACTCGGGAAATCTATCTGAAATATAAATTCTGAAACCAAGACATGTTACTTTCACCTTTTTGTCCTTCATACAGGTTATGAGAATCTACATCTGAAGGAATATCCTTCGATTCAAGGACTGTACCTGAAAAAATACAAGATCACTGGTGAAGTGCAACCAGTGGAAGGGAAGAAGAATTCCTCACTACCTGCAAGACTGTCAGAACATAATTTCTAATAGTAATCTATGTGGGACTGATACCATGGTGGAAGAGCTGGTCACTTTTAAATTACTTTGTGAATGATTACTCTGACAATAGGACGATTGAATATTGTTGTCTTGCAGACAAGTGAAAGATGTTTGAAATTATTTCTCGTGAGTTTCCTCTAACAGGATGTGGGTGGTGTGTCCATTTCTAACAAGAGAATCATAAGCAGGATGAGGACACTCGGGCGTCAATACGTTTTATCTCTCTCTCTACATTATGCCAGTCGTCATCAAAGTATGTTGTTGGGTTTGTACGTATGCTCCATTCACACAAGGCCAGGTATTCCATTAAGGGTTATTCATTTTTAACACGAATGAATTGTTGTGTGATGGAGAGTGTTATTTGGTATAGGGAGATTATTGGTACTAATTTGGTTGAGAACGTTAGAATCCACATGCGAAAGTACCTAGTTCTACAGTACCTTCCTTCATTTGAGATAACCAATGACACTAATCAGCGACCACTTTACCTAGTTATTACACATGCCTTTGTTGGTGGTTATGTTTAAATAGGTCACTCTCTCAGAACTTGTCTCAACAGCACCAGGACTCATTTGTCAAATATGGACAGAGTAAGTGTGATCAGACAACAGACCCATCTGCCTGTGACGGTACTAAGGTTGCGGAATGTCTAATGTCTGTTGAATCGACACTCAGTAATGGCACAAGGACTACTTTTTATGCAATTCCTTCGGTAATATCATCAATAATGTGTATGAGCTCCTAATGGGACTTACTTTATCTGTGGATCCATGCCTCTTCCTGGTTACCAAAGTTGTGGCAGGGGGTCGTGTTAGTAATGGTCGTGTTAGTAAGTGGTCGTGTTAGTAGGGTCGTGTAGTAGGGTCGTGTTAGTAAGGGTCGTGTAGTAAGGGTCGTGTTTAGTAAGGTCGTGTTAGTAAGGGTCGTGTTAGTAGGTCGTGGTTTAGTAAGGGTCGTGTTAGTAAGGGTCGTGTTAGTAATGGTCGTGTTAGTAAGGGTCGTGTTAGTAAGGGTCGTGTTAGTAAGGGTCGTAGTAAGGTCGTGTAAGTAAGGTCTGTTAGTAAGGTCGTGTTAGTAAGGGTCGTGTTAGTAAGGGTCGTGTAGTAGGTCGTTATAAGGTCGTGTTAGTAGGTCGTGTTAGTAAGGGTCGTGTTAGTAAGGTCGTGTAATGGTATGTGTGTTTAGTAGGGTCGTGTTAGTAATGGTCGTGTTAGTAAGGGTCGTGTTAGTAAGGGTCGTGTTAGTAAGGGTCGTGTTAGTAAGGGTCGTGTTAGTAAGGGTCGTGTTAGTAAGGTCGTGTTAGTAAGGGTCTGTTAGTAAGGGTCGTGTTAGTAAGGGTCGTGTTAGTAAGGGTCGTGTTAGTAAGGGTCATGTTAGTAAGGGTCTGTTAGTAAGGGTCGTGTTAGTAAGGGTCGTGTTAGTAATGGTCTGTTTAGTAAGGGTCGTGTTAGATGGGTCGTGTTAGTAAGGGTCGTGTTAGTAATGGTCGTGTTAGTAGGTCGTGTTTAGTAAGGTCGTGTAGTAAGGTCGTGTTAGTAAGGGTGGTTAGTAAGGGTCGTGTTAGTAAGGGTCTGTTAGTAAGGGTCGTGTTAGTAAGGTCGTGTTAGTAATGGTCGTGTTAGTAAGGGTCTGTTAGTAAGGGTCGTGTTAGTAAGGGTCGTGTTAGTAAGGGTCGTGTTAGTAATGGTCGTGTTAGTAAGGGTCGTGTTAGTATGTCGTGTTAGTAAGGGTCTGTTAGTAAGGGTCGTGTTAGTAATGGTCGTGTTAGTAAGGGTCGTGTTAGTAAGGGTCATGTTAGTAATGGTCGTGTTGTAAGGTCGTGTTAGTAATGGTCGTGTTAGTAAGAGTCATGGTTAGTAAGGTCGTGTTAGTAAGGGTCGTGTTAGTAAGGGTCGTGTTAGTAATGGTCGTGTTAGTAAGGGTCGTGTTAGTAAGGTCGTGTTAGTAAGGGTCGTGTTAGTAAGGGTCGTGTTAGTAAGGGTCGTGTTAGTAAGTCGTGTTAGTAAGGGTCGTGTTAGTAATGGTCGTGTTAGTAAGGGTCGTGTTTAGTAAGGTCGTGTTAGTAATGGTCGTGTTAGTAAGGGTCATGTTATTTGGGATATATTGTACATTCTGTGAATTCTCCTTTTTCACAGCGCCATAAACGTGTGATTACAGAAACTGAGAGATTCTTTGCAATTGCGTTTCCCTCTTATGGTATTTCTAAATTAGCACGGGAAGTTATTAATATGGCTAACTCTTTGGAAATCCTAACTAATAGTACAGCTGAGAGTCTTGAGTTAATTACTGCTGAGATGGTTGCCATTCGRACTGTGRCAATGCAAAATAGTTTGGCCCTTGATTATCTTCTGTCCGCATAAGGGGGTACATGTGCTGTTACTGGTGCTGAATGCTGTACTTACATACCTGATAAATCTGAGGAAATAACTGACCTAATCCAAAAGATCAGGACTCACGGCACAAAATATCATGATTCCAATCCAGATGATTTAGGTTTAGTCATGTGGTTGTCGTCCACATTCGGTACATGGGGACATTTTTTGGTCAGCATGATACTTCCAATAGTGGGAGTTCTGGTTATTTTTCTCATCCTCATCCAGGTTATCAAGTGTGCTAAAATCCGATGGTTACGTGATAGGGAATATCATAAGATTCATCAACCGTGTCCTTTTGGAGATGGGTGTCAGTGGTGTTCACCAGAGTCTGGAGTGGGATACTTGTTATTTGGCCATTGGCCAAGTTGTCCTGCAAGGACTTCTGATTGGTCAACTCCAGGCTAGKGTGGGGGGTTATAAATRGCATCCTGATCCTTTGTTTGGTGAGGAAAATCTGAGGATAGGGGAGACTGAACATCTGACTCCCAACATAACATTTTSAATGGTCCTCTCTGAACAAACCACATTTTCTTCCCCGGATTTGCTTTGGGGTTTGTTATTGAAAAATAACATAAATTGCTAACAGATATACGTGCTTTCAGTTTGTCCCATTTATTTTCCAGCGATTGAGCGTTGGTTAGCAGAATGGAAGGCAAGGGCAGACTAGCCACTCGTCGCCTGATCCTTGCAAGGCACCCTGATCTTTTTCCTCAAGATCTCCGTTTCCTTCTCTGGCAAATCCCGGGGATCGGGGCCTGGTCAGGTGTCTGCAGTATATCCCTCGCGTCCGACTCCATGAAGAACTCCTCGTCCAATTTCAGATGAATAATCCCAGTTCTAATGTCCAGAAGTTCTTTTCGGTCATAAGAGACGGTAGCAGCAACATTATGTACAAAACAAGTTACGAATAACGCAAAAAAACWAACAAAATAGCATGATTGGTTGAGAGCCGATAAGACGGCAGCCCCACCCTCCGGCGCCATCGGTCGTTTATGTACACTCAGTGTATGTGGGTATAGTAATATGGCTTGTGGATCATTCTGTGTTTATCTAATGTAGCAGGCAGCAGRGTGTGGCATAGAGGAGTATTGACGGCAGATAATACAGAGTAGCATAGTTAAAACCAGCAAGTGATTGGCATATGTTTTAGAAAAAAAGGGGTGAACAAGTTGAAACCGTAATTCCCAGAACAGTCAGTTACGTCAGTTATACCAGGTCCTGTGCGTATTGATATTTGCACCACAGTTGTAAGGCAGGCTTGACCTCAACTCTTCTTTGCAGAAACCCCCATGTGCTTCAATGAGGCAACACTCAAATGWATWGTTCTTCAATTCTGGTCCAGGGGACAGTGTGTGCAGGTTTTAGTTCCAGTCCAGTACTAAAACATCTGATTCAACTAATCAAGGGTTTTATGATCGGTTGATTAGTTGTATCCAGTGAGCTGGTGCTGGAACAAAAGCCGGCACAACATGCAGGTTCCAGGATAAGRATGAAATATTAGCCAAAACATGTGTTGCTCCAGCTGTGATTGAGTCAGTGCAAAAACTTTGTAACTAAGACCTAAAGCCTAGTGCTACTGTAATTTTGAGCATGGCTTGAGCTTGGAGAAAGGGCACTCTCTGTCCACATCCCTCATAGGGATGACAGTCATTGTCCCTCAGACATATTACACAACCTAAATATTACGAGGTCATACATACTGTTTGCCTGGACTGTCAGGTTATGAGCCTAATATCATTAATTCAATGTACATGCTTATCACCCCAATGTTTGTAAAGTCATTTCCCCTCAGACATATTACACAACCTAAATATTACGAGGTCATACATACTGTTTGCCTGGACTGTCAGGTTATGAGCCCAACCAAAACAATGGAAACGCCATGGAAACGCATGGGGGAAAAGAAAAGATCCAGAATCTCCTCAATGGCCACCAGCAAAATTAGCCTACATTTAGGCTATTGTTTATGTGTGTTTCACTCTATGTTGAGGTAAAAATCTGACAATAATGCTGGTATGGATGTCAACCCGAATACATGTTGATGTTATCATCACCAAGAAACTGCATTACAGTTAAAACTGACTGACGACCACCATCGATTTCTCTATGCTAGCTATGCTACCAGTCTATATGAATGGGAGTTAGCCTTTAGCAGTCACTTCTACTAAACCTGAAAATGGACTATTTCTAAATGTTATGCAACGAAAACAGACAAATACATCCAAATCAGACTTTAGTAACCACATTGTGGGCATGTCATCAAAAATGACGATTTGACAAATATCTATTTTGTTAGATCAGATTGGTTGAATGTGCGTCCTTCTATCCCCCACGGTCTGCGTTCCATTGACTTCTTTACCACATCTATTWKCATTCAACACTTTAGTTTATCAGAGATGATCAGTCCTGGTGATCAGGGAGATAGAGAGAGATACAACCACAAGAACAGACAGGCTACTGCCAAGCCATTGAGTAGAGGAGCCTTTGGGGGTGATTGATGGAGGACTCGTACTTGTAGGAGATATGGTGAGACAAAGAGACATAGACACACTTTCATTCTCCAAAGAATAAGGTAGACATTTTAAAAACAATTGACTCTTGTGTCGTCTACACCTGTTTGGTAGTTTAATGTTGTCATATCTTTTCGTTTACATAACCTGKCCTCAYCTGGGGAAGAGGTAACAGTCGCGGATGCTGTCAATGCTGTGAGTCCTTGAACTTGTSAAAACGATCTCTCTGTACTCGTGATCTTTATTTCTTACATTGTTTACCTCAGTCACCCTAAACACCTCTGCTGGGGATATCAGCTGATCAATGCTGTCTGARAAGCAAGTGTACTCATCAATGTTGACTACAGTGCAGGAARTRATGTTGAAAAGGATCCCACTGTCTGAAGCAGCTTCCTCCGCGTCGGAACGTTTGGCCTTGGTTGTGGTAAACCTCCCAAATCGCACTTCTGACCCTACTTGTGCCTCATAYTYTTTGCTTGAGCCACGAAACACAGTTTGGCAGTTCTGTATTCAAAAGCTTYATGGCATCCATTAGCAGGAAGTGGAGGGATTTGAACCGGAAGTCGCCGTTGTAGACATTGACATTCCCACTGCATCGTTTAATCTTTCTGAACACATTTCCCCCATGTCCATAAGCCACCAATGCATCTGTGTGTTGCTTGACACCTCCCGGGATTAATTTTGTACACTGCTTTGCCTGCCAGGCAGAACGMTACTCTATACTGCCTTTCAGTTCTTCTTCCAGCAGACCCCCTTCCACAACCTTCTTCAGCATCTGCTCCCGACACTGGTCATCCACGGCATTAGGAACCATGTCCATTACCTTTGCCTGACATGCTGACCGCACGCGACGCGAGCGGTGCAAAATAAATGTACAATCAATCTCCTGACTGGAGGAGGAAATAACAAACAAAATGGTATCATTTTTCCCCCTTATAACGTAGTTTGTGTTGGCAATGGGCCTAGTGCAGTTTTACCAAGCCGCGCAATGGTTGTCAGTAGTGATTTAGGGTTTTGGTGTTTTGGATATAAAAAAATCTAGATGGAATGAACAAACATACAGAGTCAGACTCTGGGAGTTGGACAGATAATAGTTGTGTAACAATGGCACTGCATAGAGCAACAATATACATTACACATTTTACTAATCAGTTTCGGTTTTAATTAGAGTAGATGGGAATGAAATAGAATCGACTGAGTTGTTCGACTGAATCATGAATCGAGGCATCTCTATCTGTGACACAGTTGGCCAGTAATACCTTAATTGGGGAGGACAGGCTCATAGTAATGGCTGGAACGAAATTAATGGAATGGTATCGAACACATTAAATACATGATTTTAATGCGTTTGATACCATTCACCGCATTCCAGACATTATTATGAGCCGTCCTCACCTCAGCAGCTTCCTGTGATGCTATGGCATTTCTGTCTGCAACGTTCCACAACATTTGCATACTGCTCATGGCCCAGTGTGTAGCCTTTTTATACTCCAGGGTTTCACAAACTTGGTTCTGGGATCCCGCCYGGGTGCACGTTTTGAAACCACTGTGTAGTGCGATGGCAAAAAAACTAAATGTGCACCCAAGAGGGGCCCCAGGACCGAGTTTGGGAARCCCTGTTATACTCCTTCCCAGTTTATGTACTTAATCGACCACGAGAGGTTACCGAGACCCAATGTCCACCCACAGTATTGCTGCYTTCATCCAATCTCTTTTGACAAAAAGTACCAACCAGTTCACAGACAGTATGTGGAAAATATTTCTATATTTATGTCGATGTATACATTTCATCCTTCCACAATTTGCATTGCAAGTCAAGCTTTATTGGGTTAAAGATTCATAGCAACAAGCATTCGCAAAGAGTTGAGAGCGCAACTCTGTGTGACAAAACAATCAAACATATACTTTACTCTTATACACATCTAGATGTGTATAAGAGACAGGCGCAACTCTGTGTGACAAAACAATCAAACATATACTTTACGAAGAATTATTATGAGCCGTCCTACGGACCTGTTTTTAAATTGTTTTTAAATTGTAATACATTTTATGCACAAATTTGATAAATAGGATCATATTTATGGTCAGGGATTTGTTTAAAATATTGATGTAGCCTAAATCAGGGGTTTTCCTTCTTCTCAGGGACCCCCAGCCATTCCTTGTATTTGAACTATTCCACAGTTAGCACACCTGACTCAACTAATARTCAAGCCATTGAATAGGTGAATCAGATGAGCTAAATTGTGAAACATCTGGAGGTCCCCGAGGAGAGGTTTGAAAGCCACTGACCTACATCAATATAATCTATAGGTTCAAAAACATCATTATACAGTAGGCCTATACTAAACAGTAACAACAAACGTAAGAGCCTAAGCATTAATTAAAAATCCAAAACAATCAYACCAGATATATTAGACACGTCCACATCTATGTTGGACTAACAGCCATTAAAAATGTTGAAATTGTTGTCAACATTCAGTAGCCTTCTAAGCTCAGTCTCAAGGTCTGTAACAGAGTTATACTCTGTAACAACACTGAGAGCTGTGTTAGGACCCAAGGCACCTCCAGACYTGAGAGGGTTGTCGTTGTTGTCGGTGCAGCAGTAGGCATTCCAGTAGTGACTCGGAACATTGACTCGCTYGTTCTGGTCTACCCACGTGTCGCCTGGGACCACCCCWGTCACCACATACATCTTACTACAGCCTRCACTCAAAWYAWCCTTCAGCMTCGTCTCATACYGGTTCCACGGCCCGGTGTTCATCATCCTGTCTTGCGGAGCTACGTTGGTATGGGTCATGGTGGCTTTGGAGGCTTCTCCTTCATGGTGTCCTGCGGGGTTTAGGTGCCCGCGGTCATACGAGCCAAAGTTGTCATCGAGAGCCTGACTCCAGCCCAGCTTGTATTTCCGTTGGTATTGTGGAGAGCGTTCTAAGCATTCATTGTTTTGGTTGTATTTCCCGATCTCACGCGAGGATTCTATCTTATCCATTTGCTCTGGTGGTAGGTCAGGATGCACAAGCTGAAAAATACAAACATTTACAAATTAGCCACTCCACTTCAAGCTTTGCGGTAGCAGTCAAATACAACTCATTGTTATTATTACTGGTATTCTAGGCTACTGCTATTTAGTTTGAAATTACAATATACGAAATAGTACCTTCTAGTGCTTATTGCATGAATACAATCATTTTCTAACCTGCTCTACAGCTAATGTCCTGTTCTACTGCAAATATTTGAACTAAACTAATGTGTTATATCATTCTGTAGTTGTGCCAGTCACATTAAATGGCTGCTGCACTGAATTTATAGGACATTTAAAAAAGGTGATAATGAAAATGAAATATGCAAACCTGTGGTTCATAATAAACTATGGACCCCTCTCTGCCAGGGACCCCTTCGATATCCATTTGATAGGCAGAGTACAGAGGGATCCTCCTGCCAYGGTCATACAGAGTGGCAAAGTAATAGTTGTTACCGTTTCTCTGACAGATGTATGCAGGAGAGGCAGCATTGTAAGCAGAGAGACATTTCGCAGGATTCACTAAGCCCTGTGTGTTGGGCTCGATCGGAGTGGGGAGAGCTATATTCAGACCAGACACTGGTGTCATTTTGAAGAAAGAATCTTTGCAGTTGTCGAAATTTGGAGCCACTTCCCCTCTGACCCCCAACAAGGAGAGGAGACCGAGGGACAAGAGGCACAGAGTCACCATGCTGTGCCACTGTGGAGAAAAACATCACAGATTAACCTATATTGCAATGTTACCTTTACATTATGACTGTTTAAGGTCACAATTAGTCACTAGAATCATCTCAAATCAGGTTATGAAAACCAAGTTCCTGAAACATTATAGTTCCTGTTTACTGTAGTTTCCCACCATCTAGAGGTTGACTTCCTGCTTCTCATTTCTGGTCAAAGGTTGCTAAATGATCATGTTGCTGTAAGGTTAATTATGCTATAATCATATACACTCCAAACATATTGTTCATTTGTCAGTTGATACTTTAGCAAATCTAATCAAATCAAATTGTATTAGTCAAATGCGCCGAATACAACAGGTTTAGTAGACCTTACAGTGAAATGCTTACTTACGAGCCCCTAACTGACAGTGCAGTTTCAAAAAATACAGATAAGAATAGCAGTATATTTCCTTAAGTGCATATCTTGATTGCATGACACATTAGTATTGTTTCTTAAGCTGCCACTAGCCTATTTAATTTCCTTGTATGAAATAGTTTTTGCTGTGCTTGATACAGAGAACCTTGCGCTATTGCATCGATTTTCGAAATAACCATAAGAAATTGAATATCCAAATAATTTGTTACATTTTCAATCTCACCTTCTGAACTTGTTTAACAGTCCTTTGAATTGTCTCACTCCCTTAGAGGTCTGTAGTTTCAGAGTAAACACTTCCTGTTACTCTCTAGATACTGTACATAATCTCTCTCTCTCTCTCTCTCACTCACTCACTCACACTTTTTCTTGCAATCTAGATCCATAATCATTATGCCTAATTCTATGTCATAAATATCTATATTTTTCTGCTCGGGATGTGCACGGTTATCRAATATCCGAATGGACGTTAGTATTCGATTACTTGTTTTAATAWWWWWWTTTTAAGACAAAAATGTATATGACTATTTTAACCCTGAAAAGGCTTTTTCTGAATTAAATTAAAATATCCATGTGACATTGTTACATACCCGGATATGCCATGACATTTCAAATGATTCATTTAATAAAAGTTTGACTCTTTAATGTAGTTTTTATGAAGTGCACGTGCGCCCCATAAAAAGACCAGTAGCCAACCAGAAGCCTTCAGGTGGAAATAAAAGTTAATGAAAAGTTAATGAAATGAGAAGGAGTAGGCTACAACGAGCAACCAAGGCTGTTGTTTTATCTGAATTGGTTTGGAGAGAAAGCGGATCCTGTGGCCTCAATTACAGTACGGTTCCTTCAGAATTGTTCACACCCTTTGACTTTTTCCAAATGTTGTTGTGTTACAGCCTGAATTTAAAATGCATTAAATTTAGATCACTGGCCTACACACAATAACCCTAACATCAAAGTTGAATTGTGTTTTTATATATTTTTTTATATATATATAAATGAATACAAAATGTCAATAAATATTCAAACCCTTTGTTATGGCATACCTAAATAAGTTCAGAGGTAAAAATGTACTTAACAAGTCACATAATAAGTTGCATGAACTCACGCTGTGTGCAATAAGAGTGTTTAACATGACTTTTGAATGACTACCTCATCTCTGTATCGAGTCTCTTGATTCAGAATCATGAACAAAGCCGTGCCTTTCGTGGATTACTTTCCTRACATCTACCCTGAGCGTAGAGCTGTCAACCCTGGCCTTGAGCCTAATCTGGTCAGGGTGATGATCAAGTCTGTCCTCTTTAACAGGCAGGAGGAGGCTCTTTTGTGCAGAGGGTTGGTGGTGCAGGCTCGAGATATCAAAATCTACACTACGGTACACTTCAAAGTTACTGGTATAGCTCCTGTTGTGGGTTATGACCTCGACTTAGTTTGAGATCAGGATGGTGAGGAAGAGACCTGGGAGCTGGTTGGTAGACATTGGTCTAAACATTTTGCTTCTGAGCCAGTGAACATCCACGTTCTCCATGATGACATTAAGCGGAAAGTAAATGCTCTCGTTTTCCCGCTTAAATGTATATCCTTGGCCAAAAAGTATGTAGAAACCGTCAGGGGAGCACTCACGTTTGGAGACTTCTGCCCGGACAAGGGCTACTACATTGCTCGAGACGGTAACACGCCTGCCCTATGATCCGATGTCATGTTCGGTAGGGTCTATTTCATATCCGCAAACAAGCTGAACCAGGTCCTCTCAGTCTCCGAACTCATCTATGATCACGACCTGTCTGAGGCTGAGACTAAGTTCTTTGACAGTAAACACGTAGCCTATTTCTACAAGGCAGCGTGTCTGGACATTGAGACCGTGTTTGACAAATCATACCAGGATATGTCCCTAAGATGCGACTCTTTCGCCTACAGGTTCCCCTACTGCACTGAGCGTATGGTTGAGGGCATGACAGAGTACAGGACTAAGCTGGTTCACACGCTAAACACTGGCAGGTCACAATTGCCAAAACATAGTAAGCACGTCTCTATCCCTACTCTATCTCCTGACATGCCAGGTCAGCAGCACGAGATAACCTGCATCTCTCTCGTGATCCTCAACTCTCACATACCCAAGACCTCACCCGCCCACCACAGAAAGAAGCTGATGGTTGTCTATAATAAATGTAAGGTAACAGACAACCATCACCCAGAGGCGGACCACGAACTAGCCAGGGGTGCCGGCATAGACGATGTCACAAAGATTATGTTTTACCCGTGCTCCGGAGAACTCACAGTCCTGGAGAAGATGATCCAACTGCTGTACAAGTACGGCATAGAACTCCTGTACGTGTTCAATGCCGAATTCAATGTGAGGGTGATCGAGCAGCATGTGCATTTCTACGCTGAATTGAACTACACCAAGTTCCGCGACGTCGTTACCCAGTAACGAGGCGCCTCGCTATTGCGAGCCTGGTACGGCCTCTTTGTCACCAGGACCCTGGCCGATGACATGGTACCTTTCTTCCAGTTTGAAAACGTACGTTACCTAGATATGTACAAGGAGATGCTGAAGAGCGTAGGCTCTCTGTTGCTCAATGGAACCTTGACCGAGTACAAGCTCCGACTGATATCTGTGCACATCGAAACGTTCAACAAAGAGAAGGCCAAGCTGGGCCACTTCAAGATGAACAGCTGCGGTATGAACATCATAGATCTTTACAGGATGGCGGGGACCAGAGATATAAAGTTTGCATGTACCAGCATGAAGTTGAACGACGTAGCACCCTTTGTCATCTCCAAGGTCAGGAAGCTACACAGAAAGGCCCCAAAGGACACCAGAAAGCTTTGCAAGCTGGCCGACATGGGTTACTCTAAAATGGATGAGATGATCAGACTCGGAGGTAAGAGTCTATTCGCCGTGCTCCTCTACAACTTGGTCGACTCACAGCTGTGCGCCAGGCTGGCTAAGGTTCTCAACCCAGTATCAGCTCTGTTCCATCGATGTAGGGCCACTCTCAATATAGACGTGGTGGTACACGGAAGAGGGGATAACTTTTGCGGCTTCGTGCAGAGCATTCACTCGGTTCAGATTCCTCAGCTCAAGTTTACACTCGGCACTCTCAGTCAAAGCAGGAACCCTGGGTATGGAATTGAACAGCCGCCTGCGATGGGATCCTAATCTAGCAGTGAGACGTGGAAAGGGGGAGCTGTATGTGACCCGCTCACGGGCCTACACTACTCGGGACCCGGTATGGGTCTGGAGCTGTCGTTTGACTTCTCCAGTATGTACCCCTCCATCATGTGCGCTCTCAACATCTCGCCTGAGACCACCATCCCCTGGCCTCCCGTGCACTTTCCCCACGATTTATCCGGTTGGGTGTGTTACAACTGGGAGGCTGAGGGGTTTGAGTACGCATCGCTCATTCTCAAGTACGACCAGACCCAAGGCTGCTTTATCCGTGCCCCGGGCATATTCTCTTCCTCTGTGGAGTACTATCTCAACCAGCGAGCTGAGTTCAAGAGGAAACTCAAGAACCCTGACATCAGCGAGGCCGAGCGGGTCTACTACAAGCTGCAGGAGGGAGAGTGTAAAGTCCTAGCCTAGCCAACTCCTTCTACGGAACATATCTGGTCATGGCAGGCAACAGATTGCCGTKGTAAACAACTGTGTGTCTACTTTCTACCGTCACCGCTTCCCCGTTGTCTACGGAGACACTGACAGTGTCATGGTCTCAGTTGGATACGGCCCCGGGGACCTTCCTGAAAGGGACGTGTCTGATGTAGACGTGCACAGAGAAGATACGCCCCGATCGGGGGAGACTGACATCAAACTACTCGAGAGCTTCGCCTGTAAGGCCCGGACGGCTGTGGGTGACATGTTTAAGAGGGCTGGCGCCCAGGTGCCTGCCTTTCTGGACTACGTGCACACTGCCTTGGTTGAGGACACTCTCGAGAGGATGTACGTGATAGGCAGAGGTAACACACACCAACATGTAGTCAGACCCGAAAGGAAGATTGACCAAGGAAGGATATCCTGTATTTGTGGCAAGAGTCCCTGGGTCCGAAGAGGTTGGACCTTTCGTCAAAGACAGGAGAGTCAAGCTGGAGTATGAAAACAGTTGCTCTGTCTACTGCCACATAGCTAAGAAGACCTACGAGGCTCTCAGTCACAACATGGACGACATGGGTGATCTGTCTTCGATCTCCGTAAAGGTCAGGGGGCTCTCGGCCTTCAAAAGTATACGCTCCCCTTGTGATTCTGCCATGACGGACACCTTCATAGCCTGCGTCATGAGGGGAGACTGCATCAAACTGGAGACTGACATGGTATCCTGCTTTTCCACCTCTCCCTGGCACCAGCTCAAGAACGGAGATGTAATCTTATACCTGGAGGGAACCGATCCTGGATGATCTCGGGCAGTGGTTAGACTTGCATCGAGCTAGCTCCTTTCTCACCTCTTACAGAGTGGACAATGTTATAACCTTGAAGCTGGACTCTGGTTTCTCTGCGGTCTCTACGACACTGGTTCCCGTGCGGGGCTACGGGTCTGCGTCGGTCGACACCGTCACAGGGAGAACATTGTACAAGGACTGGAAATACTGCATGAACCACAGAGACCTGCTAGCGTGCAAGGCATCTCAACTCATCGCGTCCAAGATGGCAGCAGAGTTCTTTCCTTGGAGCAGTCTCATCAAATCATCAAAGAACAAGCACTTTAGTCAACAACAAACGCTGGATCGCTTGAAGGTAGCCAACTCCAGTGTTAAAACGATCTACCTAGAAACTGTGAAGACGTGGCTACAGCGGATCACAGGACTCTCGGTCAAGCCCGTCGAGTGCACCGAGTATCATAAGTGTAACCCTTGCGAAGCAGCCTTCTACAGATACCCCTTGAACCTCCAGGCTAGCACAGGGTGTATCACGGCCATGTTCGGTGGATCGCTCATGTGCGAGGCCAAGCGTTCCGACTCAAGCAAGGTGCCTGACAGTGATAACGAGTATGATTGCGGATCCATTCAAGTTAGAGATGACAACTCGGAGGAGCATCTCGACCAGCCCCACAGAACCCCAATCGACTCCTTCTCGTACACGGAGATCATCTGCCACCCCTACCAGCCTTTCAACAAATGTTTCGCCAACTCCAGGGTGCTGATAGCTCACTACGCAGACTGTACCTTGGTCAACCGCTCAGGAAAGCTTTTGGCTCACTGCATTATAGTCTACTGCTTAGCCCGCTACATGTACAGTTCTGCTCTTGGCTCCCACAGCCTGGATGATTGCAAAGAGCACCTGCTCACCTCCGTCTCCTCAGTCAGAGAGAGGTTGAAGAGGGCAACCATGGCTTTCAACACGGTAATGAACAACTGCCCCAAACACATGATACCGGCCTGCGGTACTAGGGAGTTGGAGCACCTAAGGACAAACAGAGAGACTGTGGCTCGTCTGCCCGGTGAGAAACTCGAGGTCTGCGTCAATGTGATCACCGAGGACATGTCCCTACAGCCCCGTGATGTCTACAAGAATCTAAGCGCTTCGCTCGGGAAAAGGCTCACGGAAGCCATAGCGGAAGGCATACTGTCCCTTGTCGACAACGACTCTTGCTCTGACGCCTCCATCTCGCTTTCGGTGCCGACTGTCATGCTGACAGACGCGGGGATCGACTACTCCACTGGTAGGCTTTCAATAGTGAGAAGCGAGCTGTGCGAGAGGACTCTAGTTGACCTGGCAGGTCTTCTGTATCAGACTGTACTCATGTTGCAGATACACACCCCGGACTCGTTCAGCTCTGGGTCCGTCATGTACCCCGAGTCTGTTCTTTGCATCATGCCATACTTTTGTGCCGACGACAAAGTCATGCAAACCTGGATAGAGACCTTCAGGGAGAAGAAGTGGATCAAACCTATCCGGGCCAAGCTCGGAAAGAGGACACGTCCTCTCTCTGACCGCAGGGAGGTTACGTATCATTGCACAGGTTGTAAAAACTTCTACAAGGACCTGTTCACCAACAACATCCCCGGCCACAAGCTTATCCAGCGTGTCTACGGTGAGGACAAGAAGAGAAGGATAGGACGGTGTGTGAATGAAAAACGGTGGTTCTCGTGAGCCTGACCCGGCCCGGTCCCCATCTCCTCAACACTGCCACTACTCAACAGTTCCCTGAACCTAGATCGAGACGAAAAGCACCGTATATACGATTCCCTATACATGCATCGAGTAAACACCTGTGATATTACACCTTATCATCCCAAGCCCGGGTAAAGATGTATTTCAGTCAGAAGGAGAATGTGTTCACCCACACCATGAACAAGGTCAGTGAGGCACATCAGCCTGCCATGTTCAAGATCGACTTGCACGGACTCATACCCTTTGGAGACTGCAGCACTCTGTTCATCATTGACAACATGACAGTTACCGCATACAAGCAAGGCACCTTGGAGAAAATACTGGTCAAGTTCACAGTCCTCAATGACAACAAGACAAGGGTCCCGACTAATGATCCGGCTAAGCTTTCATCCGAGTGGAATGTTGACATCAACGGTGGTTCCTGTATCAAGATAGCTGGCACGGACACGGTGCCTTTTAATCGAACCCTATCTGTGTATGATGGGGACAACAGGCAGGCTCTCATCAATGTCTTAGCCTTCATGATGTCAAACAGCATCTGGGCCTCGGACAGAGCGAAAGGAGCTTTAGACGTTCTGGTCGCCTCTACCCAAGGGGAGTTTCAATTCACATGCGGCCTGTGTTCGACCATAGGCCTTGTCAGAGTTACGAAGAGACACAGTGGAACCTTTTCTTTCCCTCAATGTGCCGACAGCTACGTGTGCATACCGTCCCAGCAACTCAGCGCAGACAAGGACTATGATGCTCTCAGAAATGTCTCTTTTGCGATCTGCCTCCCTTGACAACCTTGGAATTCTACACCGAGTCACTCAGGAGATGGCAATGGCAACCCCGCGAGCCTTCCAAGACCTCGACTGTACATCTTTCCCTCCTAGACACATGTATGGGGGGGACATTGTCATCCCATATGCGGTGATGAAATACATTACCTCCCTGTACCAGACCATGAGCGAGTACGCGGACACCATTGCCATTGTAGACGACAACACGTCTCACATCAGAGTCTTGGTCGAGAGCCCCTCTGATAACATAGGTGAAATAACTGGACATCTCTCCATCACCATACTCTACGGATCAACACTCTCGGGTATATACACCAAACTCATCCATGGACTGAGGCTTGCGGAGGGATTTGAGGAAGATGCCTTTGACAGTCTTGCTACTGTCACACAGTTAAGCACCGAGGTGTTGATCAGGAGAACCCAGTTGAAGTTTATGTTGACTAATCATATGTCCTTAAATGATTGGTATAACTTTTACTATGGGGCAACATGTATGGGTTAACAACACTGGCGTGATATGTGCATTTGCAGGAGCACTATGTTATGCAGGAATGTTTCCTATGAATAAAAACAAAAACACACATCTTTGACTGACCATTCACTTGGTTTTATTAATGTCAATACCTAACATGGTCAACTCCACTCTAGTTGTAATGTCATTGTATAAAATAGTTTACAGACTATGTTATGAAAAGAGTTCACTATTCATATCCATAGCCTCGGCCTGGGTGCCTGGTTTGAAACCTTTGACACGGTGTGGACCATCTGACTCCTCTTGTGTCCTCCGATCGTACTCCATCCTTGTCATTGTCTCCACTCACGTTAGGGGGAAGGTCGTGGCACAAAAGTTAAATGTTTAGCCTTGATCATGTAGTCAATCAACTCTCGTATGGTGGAGTAGCTTGGGCCCACATCGAAATCCAGACCTATCGAACATGACCGTGTATGACAGTTTTTTCCCTGTTACAATGTTAAAGAGGTATCCAGCGCCGCGTTCATCCATGTAACATATTGCTGCAGCAGGATGGTTGTTGTCACTTTGCATATCCTCTAGGGTGTTTAACACGGCGGTGTGCTCAGATGCCCATCCGGAATTATTCTTTCGGGACATACCAAGAGACAGTCCCCACCATCCACTCTTTAGTAACTGTATCATGGTATGCATCTCTTCCACTACATTTACGAAAGGGAACTCCCTCTGACCACCAGGTATGGCTCTCGGGCTAGCCATCGGGTACCCTCCTGGGAATCTTCCAAACATGTCTTCTATCACTTGCGTAGGGTGACTGTATTCACAGTCTAGGAACTTGGTGCATCTGTACCTGCCTCCGGAGACGTATATGGCAAATGAGATAATGCCACATTCCTCTGTCTTCCAAATACATGAACACACTCCTCCAGGTGCCTCTCCAAGGTATGCCGCTATGGCAAAAGCTCCAACCTTTACCTCCGGTCTATTCAGGGAAGATATAATTTCTTCCTCCGAAACGGAGCCCCACCAGCACCAGCGCTCACCCAGCGACTTTACAAATGAACGCCATGTTCTCTCCAATATAGGCCAGTTGCCATACGTTACTTCCGTCCAAGCAATTTCGAAAAGACTTGATACTTCTTCCCCAGTGTTGAGACAGGCCAAATGATGTAGATCTGAAGAGCAGACCTTGCTATTTACCTGCTTCCCTGTAATATTCGGTTGGGTAAACACCCTGAGTTGTATAACAGATAGGCTTGGCTGAGTGCCCAGGGCTGAATAAACAACCAGAGTTGGAAGACTGGGCAAAGGGTAGATAAACCTGACAGGGGTGGAGAGAGTAAGTCTGTGTGGATACAACAGCCACAGTGTGATAAGTGGTAAATGGGTTGCTAACCACCTGTGTGGGATGTATTGTTAATGGCTGGATATAGAGACACGCTTGGATGCAACTGTAAAGGCTAGAAACCACTGAATGGACTCTTGTTTGATAACCCAGACATGCTTGGATGAAGCGGTACTGGGTGGAAAGCCCAGCCATAATCTTTGGGTGGAACAATGTTCATGTCCTCTATCTCTTTGCATATTGACCGGCCTGTATGAAGTGGTTGAGATGGGGTGGAGTTTCCATCTCTCATTTTCTCCTGATCGGTCCTGCTACATCTTTCACCATCCTGCTCCTGCAGAGCTCTTGCAGTGTAGGAAGGGGTCTTGGTACAAAGGTCACCTTTCCAACCTTGCTCATATAGTCCAGCAAACGTGCCATGGTGTTGAAGTGTATAGCTGTGTCAATCACGGTGTTGACTACTACATCTTTTACAAGCACAAACCCGTACTTATCAAAGGTTACCTTGTATGTGTTGCCTTTAGCGGTTACAAGTTCGAAGAGGTATCCAATGTCGTTGTCGTCCATACGACAGATTGCTGCAGCCGGATTGGGGTATTCCTCTTCCATCTTTTGTAGGTCCTGTATCACTTCAATGTGCTTGTATGACCCTGGGGAACTGCCCGTTAGAATTCCCCACCATGCATGCTTCAGTAGCAGTTTCATTTCACGCATCCCTTCCACCGCAAGTGTGCCAGCCGAATTGTTCGGCCCATCGGGTATGTCTCTCGGTCTAGCCATCAAGTAACCTTCTGGGACTGCTTCAATCACATCCTCTATCATCGCAACAGGTTCACCTCTTTCCCAGTCTACGAAGTCCGTGCATTTGTAATAGCCTCGGGTGACGTATATAGCAAATGGGATCAGGCTATTGTCAGGGCTCTTCACCATACCTGAACACACACCTCCGGGCATGTCACCAAAGTAGGCCGCGATGGCAATAGCTCCTACAGTAACTTCGGGTCTATTTAGGGATGATATTAGCTGCTCTTCAGGGGGCGGAACCCCACCACTTCTCACCCAGCCATTCTAACAGTGGAAACCACGATCTGTTCAATAGAGGCCAGTTGCCATATTCATGTCGGTAAGAGACACGGAGTGAATTGAATTGTCTTCCGTTTACATAGGCCATCGTCCAAACCCGTACCTATTTCGCTATATGTGTGTAATTGGTATCATAGTAAGCAATGGTAAGTACTATGTAATTGAAAGCATACCCCAACCCGCACACAGTCAATAACCCCAGGGAAAGGACCTCATGTTTCTAACTGTAAAGGCTGTCGTCTTCCTCGTCTGAGGAAGATAAGTTAGAAGGATCGGAGGACCAATGCGCAGCGTGGTAATTGTTCATCTTACTTTAATAAAGGTGAACACTCAAAATACAAAACAACAAAAGTGACAACCGAAACAGTTCTATCTGGTGCAGACACACAAAGACTGAAAACAACCACCCACAAAACCCAACACAAAACAGGCTACCTAAATGTGGTTCCCAATCAGAGACAACACAAAACACCTGCCTCTGATTGAGAACCATATCAGGCCAAACACAGAAATAGGAAAACATAGAAATACAAACATAGACTGCCCACACCAACTCACGCCCTGACCATACCAAATAAAGACAAAACAAAGGAAATAAAGGTCAGAACGTGACACTAACTGTTTTTGCTAGGGAGGTGGCTAGTGGCTCCTCAGGATGCTGCTGAGATGTCGCTCTCTGAACAGCTTACACAGGCGCAACGCCTGTCCCTAACCGTAACCCAACCATGGAATATCGTTTGACCTTGACACCTACTGCAACTGTCACGTTTACCAGCCAATTATAGACCTCTATCGCCTTACCTCAAGCCATTGTGCATTTCAGAATTGTAATGATGTCAGAGGACAGTGGTGTAGAAACTGACAACAGCGAGCTGAGCCTGGTAAGATACACACATGATTATATCATACGCTATACACAACTTGTTCATAGACCATGCTAACCTAAGTCATTTAACTTGTACTGATTCTGACCCTCATCTCCACTCCACAGGCATCTACCGTTACCCTGAACCGTTCTGTATGTACTCGGCTTGATTGAGACTGACTATGTTTCATGTCCTTTCATTCACTGTTGAAAAAGTATATACCATGTGTATGTGATTTATATCCCATGCCTTTAATACACATTCAGGAGAGCGATTACATACTATCGTCTGACGACGAGGGACCTAGGAACCCTGTCTTGGAACAAGAGCGTCCACTGCTGCACCCAGAGGTCCTCAACCATGCACAGCCTGAGCAGCCTCAACCTCACCTGGCATTACCTCCTCTCACCCAGCTGAACAATGCAGACGAGGCCATGGTAGATATGGTAGTGTATACTGTGATTACACTTTGCTTGTGTCTATGACATCTTGGTAATGTGATTATTCTCTTTCTCGCAAGGATATGGCCGATGATGAGGAGGGAGATGACTAGGTGGCAATCTATGGAGGCCTAACTATACCAACCCCTCTTATTCCTTTATGTTTGCAATAGAGGTTGTGTTCTTTGAAAATTAATGCTGTCACTATGTTCTGCTTTAGGTATGGATGTATTGAAATGTACTATGTCAATAAATGTGACTGGATATTCCTTCTCTGAACAATATTGTCTTTATTCACACATGGATATGGACATTGAATACTACACCACAAGCACTTTGTAATGGCACATGTACCAAGCGATATGACAGTGATCACATACGCTATCCACCTATATCTTTACTAATCTATACAGTGTGTGTGGCATATCTGACACCTGGTTGTCCTCACAGGTCTTCATCCTCAAGGATCTGGTTCATTGTTCGGTTTACAAATATTACCCTTTCAAGGCTGCTGGTGTGGGACAGTACACTTGTTATCTCTGATAAGCGTGCACCTGTCCCAATCGTAAAACCCAAGTTATCAAACGCCACCTTGAATCTCTTTCCCTTGGCAGTTACAATAACAAACAGGTATCCCAGACTGTCCTCATCCATATAATGGATTACGGCAGCTGGGTTGGTGTACATGTTTGTCTTCATTCGTAGAAGCTCTATCACTTCACCATGCGGTAGGGACATTTCCAAACTGAGGAATGCAGCTCCCTACCATGAGCCTTTCATCACTTTTAGCATGTAACACATCTCGTTCACTATATGTGTCATAGCAAAGTATTTGGGGTTATGAGCCATTCCCCTGGGTCTACGTAGCAAGTGTCCTTCTCCCAGTTTACGGACCAGAACTTTCATAATGTCAATAGGAGTTGAAAATAGACCTTGTACCATGTCAGTGCAGATGTACCTGCCTCGACTAATAACAACAGTAAAGGTCACGACTGCATCCTCTGTCTTCACCATAATCGAACACACTCCTCCTTGCATGCCACCGAAGTGTGCTGWGATGACAATGTCCCCTGGGCGAATCTTAGCTGTATCCATGAACGCGACAATCTGCTCTTTAGAGACCGATCCCCACCAGCGCTCAACCAGCCATTCTAGGAATGAATTCCATGATCTGTTCAGTATAGACCAATTAAGGCTGCTTTGCATCTGCTGTTGCTTTCTTGACTCCTCCACAGCTGGAACCGTGTCGTGACCCTTGTCACAGTAAACTTGTACCTTGTTACCCTCTTCATTAGATACTTCGTCGCGGTCCACCACCGCGACGACCTCTACATCGTACACTACTTCACAGTCCACCATCTCGTCGTCAACCTCTTCACCGTAGACCTCTTCGCAGTACACCACCTCTTCGTGGTCAACCTCTTCTTCA
Organism: Salvelinus sp. IW2-2015; assembly: GCF_002910315.2. Lineage (NCBI taxonomy): Eukaryota > Metazoa > Chordata > Actinopteri > Salmoniformes > Salmonidae > Salvelinus > Salvelinus sp. IW2-2015. The sequence continues at coordinate 44,969,149 of NC_036853.1, forward strand.
CTGTCGACATCTTGGATGTGGACCTCGTAGTCTGAAACCTCAGAATCGTAAACGTCGTAGTCCACAAGACTTTCGGTTGAATGGTACTGGGGACTAGTTTCAGCCTCCTAGTCTCTGGTATTCTCCATGTCAGCACCGGGAGTATCTCGGTTATGTGTATAGTCCTCTTGCCAGTGTCCTTGATAATCATCACACATCCAATCCTCGTAGTCACTTGACCTTGGAACCTGAAGACCTAACGGCTTGCGGTATACCGCTGTTCACAATCTCATAAACCTTACAGTACCCATAACAAGATTGAGTCTGAGGCCTCTTGACACAAACAACTGTCTCATAATGGTTCCGACTATTCTCCAAATATATGCCCTGCCTAGAGACCTGTAAACCGTTAGATCTGTATTCAATCCAACGGTTACTCTGACACTGAACGGTAACACATTCTCAGAATGGTCCTATACATATGTTGTTTGCTCTGTAGCTGCTGCACCACAGCATTTCGAATTGGTTCATGGTACTCCTCTGTACCACATAGCGCTTCACTGACCGCTCTGAAGAAACAATTTCCGTCACCTTTTATTTTCACATTCTTACACGGAGCACCTAACACACCAGACGCAGTATGACTGAGAGACCTCTTCTTGCACTGCACCTTCAGCCTCGTGCACAACTGGGCATCTTCAGCTGTAATAGGGTTGAACTGCAGCTCTCTRCATGTGCTGCCACTAACAAAGCAAACGTCTGAGTCATCGCTACTGTCATCCCCCTTTGCTTTATTACAATATCTGAGTGTGTCTAAAGACTCTGATTTAGGATGTGCCATTATACACTCTTCTGCTTTGGAGTGTCATTAGTGTAGTCATTAATATATCGCTTTGGGCCCTATTGTCAATGAACCATACTTCTGCAGAGACTGAGTCATGGTAGGGCGGACCTAAGAACTCGTCATCAATCACACAGAGCTTGACAGAAGCCACCGGAGCCTATACTGGCTTCCATGCTTGCTCAACGTCATGGGTTGTGTCAATGATACCACTACACTTAACACTATAGACATGGTTATGGTTTATAATGCTGTTGAATGACATTAAAATGAAATTATGGTCACACAAGCAAATGTCAAGTGCTACCAATGTATTTTATTGACAACGAGGTCCACAACACCATCTTACCAAATTAATACAATATAACAATTCAACTGTTAGGATAATTACATCTCCCCCATACTTTCTCGAAGCAGTGTCAGATTCAGTGAGACCGAAGCCGGGTCCATCATCCTCACATCTTCAGTCTTCAGTACACTGAGACCCAGGGAATGTAGTCTGGCGCCAGTGCTCACTTCGTATCCGGTACAGTCCACAGGACAGGCTGCGTAGTAAGGCCGATCTACCACGGCTGTTCCGAGTCCATCCATGTATCGTCCAGATGCACAGGTCAACAAGATCCGTAGACCTGCCTTGTATTGTGATCCACTGGCTATTAGAGACTGAGTAGACGTTGTCTTCCAGTTAAACACCACAGAAAACACAGAGACGTCAGGCTTGCCTTTACCGTAGTAGCGAACTAGAGTGATAGGCAGACATCTCCCATCAAGTTTATACACTTGGTACTGTTTCATCAATGTCACCCGGCAAGTAACGTTCCATGTGTCATATTCCCTACAAATGTCCCCATAGCAATAATCTTTGTTTACCCCAATGAAGTCAGGTATAGAGTGGTCACTCGAACCACCTTGGATAGCCCGGGCCACTCCAGATCTACCTTTTAACAGAGGGTTGTCAAACTCAGGTCCTCCATTCACAACCCTGTGTTCTCTGTCAAACTCAGGTCTCCCATCCATAGCCCGATATTCTCCGTCAAGATCAAGTCCCCCATCCATACCCGGATAATCTCCGTTAAACACAGGTTCGTCACTGTTGCCACTGTGCTGTCCGTACAGATGCACACATAGATACAAAGGCATTGCTGCAACAAAGATGAACAGGTTAGCCGTAACATTCATGCTGAATATAGCTGATACTTCTTTCCCAGTGTTAAGACATGTAAACTGTTGTAACAACCCAACCTGATATTTAGGTACTTCCCTGTAGTAGTAAGTTGGATACAATAGCGACTGTTGGATATGGGTGGACACTAGCGGGAGGTCCTGCCTCAAAACTCACATCCTGGACATTTCACAGACAGGACACTCTGTGATTTCCAGCAGTCTGTCCTCCGTGTGCCCTTGGGCCCCGTGTGAGTTTGGGTATTGATTTAAAAAACGCCCCCCCCCCCCTCCTACAATATCTTCCCTGTGTTGTGGACATTGTGCCGTTGGGTATGTTTGTTATCCCTCCCGTCGTCCTCGTATTGTGTCTAGACCCCGCGTCCTCCGGGTCAGCCTGTCCCGTATTGGCTAAAGGCCCAATGGGCGCAAGTGTGACAGTATGCGTGTGAACAGCCTTTGCAGATGTATTTCTTACACCTGCAGCACACCGTGTGTGTCTTGGTCCTTCTTGGGTGGGCAGAGCTGACACCTCTTCCTCTTACTTGCCCCGGTGGCCGGGCCAGCGGCGGGCTCCTCGCGCTGTTGATCACGAGCTGCCGTAGCACCCTGTAGGACTTTGACGAGCGCTGACGCCGCTTTGGTGCGGGGGAGATGCTGCCTTCTTTGGATCAGCGGCTTGACGAGCGCCTTTCCGACCGCTCAGTCCCGTTGTCAGATCGAGGACGACGCGCATCCCCTGGTTCTTCTCGGGGCCTCCGCTGGCCGCCTTACCGGTGTACACTTGCATCTTACAAGCGTAGCTGGACTTGGCGTCGCAGGCCACCCACGACTTGATGCCGTATTTCGCCGGCTTGCTGGGAATGTACTGACGGAAAGGACAGCGGCCTTTGGCAAGGGGAGAAGAGATTAGCGTCATGACTTGTTCATTGGGGTAAATGAGTGCTATGCTACACGCACACGCACACACACACACACACACACATACACACACACATACGCACAGTACCTCTGAATGGGACCAGTTGCTCGTCCACCGTCACCTCGGGCCCCGGGTTGTAGAGGGCCGGCAGCCGCTCCTGCCACAGATCCCAGACGTCTCGTATGGCTGCGAGTTTGTCCGTGGCGAGTTTGGCGGGCCTCGACTGGCGATCGTCGAATCGCAGCAGCCTCGAGTACCTGTGAAAGACCTTGAGCGGCATGGTGGCTCGGAACACGGTCCTGCCGCTCTCGGCGTCCCACAGGCTAGCCGCGGCCTCGCCTCGGGACCTGTAGACGCCTGCTAGGATCAGCAGCCCTACGTAGGCTCGCAGGTCCGTGGCGTCCATGGCTCGCCAGCCGTCGCCGTATTTTCTGGCCCCGTGCAGGTTTGTAATTTCCAGATTTATCCTTTCTATCGCCGGTGTGACAAACAGGTGGAAGGTGGACGCGATGTCGCGGGTGCGCAACGCAGCGTAGGCCGTGGGGCCCGGAGTCTCGCCCGGCGTGGCAGATCGCACTGGCCCTGCGGAGGCGGCCGTAGGCCATGGGGGACCATTCGATTTTGCCGTTTTTCGACAGCAACGTCTCCCTTAGGTCCGGAGCCGAGGAGATCTCTTCCTCACGTTGGTCCTCCTGCTCGTCCTCGCGTTGGTCCTCGTGTCGGGCCTCGTGCTCGTCCTCGGGGGCTTCCTCGGGGTCTTCCTCAGAAGAGGGAGAAGAAGCATTGTCGACCTCGTGGCCCTCGGGATTGTATTCCTCCCCGTCTTCGTCTTCTGAAACCTCTTCCTCCTCCTCCTCCTGGGAATCTGAGTAATCTTCTTGGTCCACGCTGGACAAGATCTGTTCTAGAACCTGCACGGCCGTGAAACGCGCGGCCATGGCCGCTCAGGTCCACTGATCGGGTCCACTGAGCCGCGGGGAAGAGCGCACTTTGCACGGGTGGGGCGCCGGTCACTTTGTGCGCCGCTGACAATGTTAGTATCCTCTCTATGTGCCAAGCTTATAGAGACATAACCCAGGAGAATTGAAGCTGTAATTGCTGCAAAAGGAGGCTCTACAAAGTATTGACTTTGGGGGGGTGAATAGTTATGCACGCTCAAGTTTTATGTTTTTTTTGTCTTATTTATTGTTTGTTTCACAATAACAAATATTTTGCATTTTCAAAGTAGTACACATGTTGTGTAAATCAAATGATACAAACCCCCCAAAAATACATTTTAATTCCAGGTTGTAAGGCAACAAAATAGAAAAAATGCCAAGGGAGTGAATACTTTCGCAAGCCACTGTATGCTACCAGTTATATGAATGTGAGTTAGCATTTAGCAGTCACTTCTTCTAAACCTGAAAAGGGACTACTTCTAAATGTTATGCAGCGAAAACAGACAAATATATCCAAATCAGACTTTAGTAAGCACATTGTGGGCATGTTACAATCCCTCAAAACTGACAATTTGACAAATATCTATTTTGTTAGATCAGATTTGTTGAATGTGCGTCCTTCTATCCCCCACGGTCTGCGTTCCATTGACTTCTTTACCGCATCTATTAGCATTCAACACTTTAGTTTATCAGAGATGATCAGTCCTGGTGATCAGGGAGATAGAGAGAGATACAACCACAAGAACAGACAGGCTACTGCCAAGCCATTGAGTAGAGGAGCCTTTGGGGGTGATTGATGGAGGACTCGTACTTGTAGGAGATCTGGTGAGACAAACAGACAAAGACAGACTCTCATTCTCCAAAGAATAAGGTAGACATTTTAAAACCACTTGATGCTTGTGTCGTCTACACCTATTTGGTAGTCTAATGTTGTCATATCTTTTCGAACACTTATATAGCCTGGCCTCACCTGGGGAAGAGGTAACAGCCGCGGATGCTGTCAATGCTGTGAGTCCTTGAACTTGTCAAAACGATCTCTCTGTACTTGTGATCTTCATTGCTTACATTCTTTACTTCAGCCACCCTAAACACCTCTGCTGGGGACATCAGCTGATCAATGCTGTCTGGGAAGCAACTGTACTTATCCATGTTGACTACAGTGCAGGAAATAATGTTGAAAAGAATCCCATTGTCTGTAGCAGATTCCTCCGTGTCAGAACGTTTGGCCTTAGTTGAGGTAAACCTCCCAAATCCACTTCTGACCCTACTTGTGCCTCATACTTTTTGCTTGAGCCACAAAACACAGTTTGGCAGTTCTCAGTCTTCAAAAGCCCCATGGCATCCATTAGCAGGAAATGGAGGGATTTGATCAGGAAGTCGCCATTATAGACATTGACATTCCCAACCTGAGTCTCCACTGCATTGTTGAAAATCTTTCTGAACACATTTCCCCCATGTCCATAAACCACCAATGCAGCCGTGTGTTGCTTGACGCCTCCCGGGATTAATTTTGTACACGGCTTTGCCTGCCAGGCAGAACGATACTCTATACTGCCTTTCAGTTCTTCTTCCAGCAGACCCCCTTCCACAACCTTCTTCAACATCTGCTCCCGACAGTGAGTGTACTGGTCATCCACGGCATTAGGAACCATGTCCATTACCTTTGCCTGACATGCTGACCAAAATAAATGTACAATCAATCTCCTGACTGGAGGAGGAAATAACAAACAAAATGGTATCATTTTTCCCCCTTATAACGTAGTTTGTGTTGGCAATGGGCCTAGTGCAGTTTTACCAAGCCGCACAATGGTTGTCAGTAGTGATTTAGGGTTTTGGTGTTTTGCCTGATATAAAGAAATCTAAATGTAATGAACAAACATAGTTGGACAGATAAGAGTTGTGTAACAATGGCACTGCATAGGGCTACAATATGCATTACATATTTTACTAGTCAGTTTTGTTTTTTATTAGAGTAGATGGGAATGAAATAGAATCGACTGAGTTGTTCGACTGAGTCATGCATCGAGGCATCTCTATCTATGACACAGTCGGCCAGTGATACCTTAATTGGGGAGGACAGGCTCATAGTAATGGCTGGAACGGAATTAAWGGAATGCTATCGAACACATCAAATACATGATTTTAATGCGTTTGATACCATTCACCGCATTCCAGCCATTATTATGAGCCGTCCTCACCTCAGCAGCTTCCTGTGATGCTATGGCATTTCTGTCTGCAACGTTCCACAACATTTGCATACTGATCATGGCCCGGTATGTAGCCCTTTTATACTCCAGGGTTTCCCAAACTCGGTTCTAGGATCCCGCCTGGGTGCACGTTTCGAAACCACTGTGTAGTGCGATGGCAAAAAAACTAAATGTGCACCCAAGATGGGCCCCAGGACCGAGTTTGGGAAACCCTGTTATACTCCTTCCCAGTTTATGCACTAAATCGACCACTAGAGGTTACAGAGACCCAATGTCCACCCACAGTATTGCTGCCTTCATCCAATCTCTTTTGACAAAAAGTACCAACCAGTTCACAGACAGTATGTGAAAAATATTTCTATATTTATGTCGATGTATACATTTCATCCTTCCACAATTTGCATTGCAAGTCAAGCTTTATTGGGTTAAAGATTCATAGCAACAAGCATTCGCAAAGAGTTGAGAGCGCAACTCTGTGTGACAAAACAATCAAACATATACTTTACTCTTATACACATCTAGATGTGTATAAGAGACAGGCGCAACTCTGTGTGACAAAACAATCAAACATATACTTTACGAAGAATTATTATGAGCCGTCCTACGGACCTGTTTTTAAATTGTTTTTAAATTGTAATACATTTTATGCACAAATTTGATAAATAGGATCATATTTATGGTCAGGGATTTGTTTAAAATATTGATGTAGCCTAAATCAGGGGTTTTCCTTCTTCTCAGGGACCCCCAGCCATTCCTTGTATTTGAACTATTCCACAGTTAGCACACCTGACTCAACTAATAGTCAAGCCATTGAATAGGTGAATCAGATGAGCTAAATTGTGAAACATCTGGAGGTCCCCGAGGAGAGGTTTGAAAGCCACTGACCTACATCAATATAATCTATAGGTTCAAAAACATCATTATACAGTAGGCCTATACTAAACAGTAACAACAAACGTAAGAGCCTAAGCATTAATTAAAAATCCAAAACAATCACACCAGATATATTAGACACGTCCACATCTATGTTGGACTAACAGCCATTAAAAATGTTGAAATTGTTGTCAACATTCAGTAGCCTTCTAAGCTCAGTCTCAAGGTCTGTAACAGAGTTATACTCTGTAACAACACTGAGAGCTGTGTTAGGACCCAAGGCACCTCCAGACCTGAGAGGGTTGTCGTTGTTGTCGGTGCAGCAGTAGGCATTCCAGTAGTGACTCGGAACATTGACTCGCTCGTTCTGGTCTACCCACGTGTCGCCTGGGACCACCCCAGTCACCACATACATCTTACTACAGCCTACACTCAAATTAACCTTCAGCATCGTCTCATACTGGTTCCACGGCCCGGTGTTCATCATCCTGTCTTGCGGAGCTACGTTGGTATGGGTCATGGTGGCTTTGGAGGCTTCTCCTTCATGGTGTCCTGCGGGGTTTAGGTGCCCGCGGTCGTACGAGCTAAAGTTGTTGAGAGCCTGACTCCAGCCCAGCTTGTAGTTCTGTCTGTATTGTGTAGAGCTTTCTCTGCAGGCATTGATTTGGTTGTATGTCTTGATCTCACTCAAGGATTCTTTCTTATTCATTTGCTGTGGTGGTAGGTCAGGATGCACAAGCTGAAAAATACGAATATTTACAAATTAGCCACTCCACTTCAAGCTTTGTGGTAGCAGTCMAATACAACTCATTGTTATTATTACTGGTATTCTAGGCTACTGCTATTTAGTCTGAAATTACAATATACGAAATAGTACCTTCTAGTGCTTATTGCATGAATACAATCATTTTCTAACCTGCTCTACAGCTAATGTCCTGTTCTACTGCAAATATTTGAACTAAACTAATGTGTTGTATCATTCTGTAGTTGTGCCAGTCACATTAAATGGCTGCTGCACTGAATGTATAGGACATTTAAAAAAGGTGATAATGAAAATGAAATATGCAAACCTGTGGTTCATAATAAATTATGGACCCCTCTCTGCCAGGGACCCCTTCGATATCCATTTGATAGGCAGAGTACAGAGGGATCCTCCTGCCACGGTCATACAGAGTGGCAAAGTAATAGTGGTTACCGTTTCTCTGACAGATGTATGCAGGAGAGGCAGCATTGTAAGCAGAGAGACATTTCGCA
>NC_036853.1:44977348-44994706 GCF_002910315.2 Salvelinus sp. IW2-2015
GGACACTGGTGTCTTTCTGAAGAAAGAATCTTTGCATTTGTCGAAATTTGGAGCCCACAGTATATTTCCTTAAGTGCATATCTTGATTGCATGACACATTAGTATTGTTTCTTAAGTTGCCACTAGCCTATTTCATTTCCTTGTTTAAATAAGTTTTTTCTGTGCTCGATACAGAGAACTTTGGGCTATTGCATCGATTTGTAAATAACCATAAGAAATTGAATATCCAAATAATAATTTGTTAGATTTTCAATCTCACCTTCTGAACTTGTTTCACAGTCCGTTGAATTGTCTCACTTCCTCAGAGGTCTGTAGCATCAGAGTAACACTTCCTGTTACTCTCTAGATACTGTACATAATCTCTCTCTCCCTCTCTCCCCCTCTCTCTCTCTCACACACACACTTTTTCCTGCAATCTAGATCCATAATCATTATGCCTAATTCTATGTCATAAAATGTATATTTTTCTGCTCGGGATGTGTACGGTTATTCGAATATCCAAATGGACGTTGGTATTCGATACTTGTTTAATATGAGTTTTTTCAAGACAAAAATGTATAGGACTATTTTAATTAACACTGAAAAGGCTTTTTCTGAATTAAATTAAAATATTCATGTGACATTGTTACATACCCGGTTATGCCATGACATTTCAAATAGTCAATTTAATAAAAGTTCAACTCTTTAATGTAGTTTCTATGAAGTGCACGGGCGCCCCATAAAAAGACCAGTAGCCAACCAGAACCTTCAGGTGTGTAGCTTTTTGTTTATGTTTGCCAATCAAGTGGGCAAAGAGGCTCAATGTCAAGCAAGTGGAGTGAGAGTTCACTGATGCAATGCAAGTTGGAAAAAAATATGGAATTTAAAGTTAACGAAATGAGAAGGAGTAGGCTACAACAAGCAACCAAAAGGTAGGCTAATGTTTTATCTGAATTAGTTTGGGGAGAAAGCGTGTCCTGTGGGCTCAATTACAGTACCTTCAGAATTACACACTTTCACTTTTTCCAAAAGTTGTTTGTGTTACAGCCTGAATTTAAAATGCATTAAATTTAGATTTTTGGTCACTGGCCTACACACAATAACCCATAATGTCCAAGTGGAATTGTATTATTTTTATATATATATACAGTATATATAAATTAATACAACATGTCAATAAATATTCAAACCCTTTGTTATGGCATACCTAAATAAGTTCAGAGGTGAAAATGGACTTAACAAGTCACATAATAAGTTGCATGAACTCACGCTGTGTGCAATAAGAGTGTGAGTGTTTAACATGACTTTTGAATGACTACCTCATCTCTGTACCCCAATTATCTGTAAGGTCCCTCAGTCGAGCAAGGAATTTCAAACACAGATTCAACCACAAAGACCAGGGAGGTTTTCCAATGCCTTGCAAAGAAGGGCATCTATTGGTAGATGGGTAAAAATAAAAAGAAGCAGGCAATGAATATCCCTTTGAACATGGTGAAGTTATTAATTCCACTTTGGATGGTGTATCCATGCACCCAGTAACTACAAAGATACAGGTGTCCTTCCTGACTCAGTTGCCGTAGAGGAAGGAAACCACTCAACGATTTCACCATGAGGCCAATGATAACTTTTAATAGTTACATAGTTTAATGGATGTGATAGGAGGAAATGGAGGATGAATCAACAACATTGCAGGTTCTCCACAATACTAACCTAATTGACAGAGTGAAAAGAAAGATAGAAGCCTGTATAGAATTTGATAAATCCAAAACATGGACCCTGTTTGCAACAATGCACTAAAGTAATACTGTGGCAAAGCAATTACATTTTTGTCCTGAACACAAAGTGTTATGTTTGGGGAAAATCCAATACAACACATTACTAAGTACCACGCTCCATATTTTTAAGTTGTGGCTGCATCATGCTACGGGTATGCTTGTAATCATTAAGGACTGGGGAGTTTTCAGGATAAAAAATAAACGGAATGGAGCTTAGCACAGTCAAAATCCCAGAGGTAAACGCGGTTCAGTCTGCTTTCCACCAGACACTGGGAGATGAATTCACCTTTCAGCAGGACAATAAGGCCAAATCTACACTGGAGTTGCTTACCAAGAAGACAGTGAATATTCCTGAGTGGCCAAGTTCCTGAGTGGCCAAGTTACAGTTTTGATTTAAATCTATTTGAAAATGTAAGGCAAGACCTTAAAATGGTTGTCTTGCAATTATCAACAACCAATTTGACAGAGTTTGAAAAGAATAATGGGCAAATGTTGCACAATCCAGGTGTGGAAAACCCTTAGAGACTTACTCAGAAAGACTCACAGCTATAATCCTACCAAAGGTGATTCTACAAAGTATAGACTCAGGGGTGTGAATATTTATGCAAATGAAACATTTCTGTATTTAATTTTCTATAAATTTGCAATAAAATTGTAAAAACATGTTTTCACTTTGTCATTATGGGGTATTGAGTGTAGATGGGTGAGATAAACAAATGTTTAATACATTTTTGAATTCAGGCTATAACACAACAAAATGTGGATTAAGTATGAATACTTTCTGCAGCCATTGCAGCCTAGCCTGAATCCGACTAGACGTTCATTACGTTCTCTCTCTAGTCGGAATTTGGCTAGGCAACGATCAGGACAGCGCGGAGCCGGCGAGACATATGGCTCGGAAATCCATTGATGGGATACGGCGGTGTACTCCTAATTATCCCAACGGACAAATCGAGAAGATTTAAATACTGCTAGATTTTAATGACTGGTATTTTCGTCAGCATGTTATAGCTAATGCTATAGCAGCCCATTGGATTCTAGCGTTGGGGTGAGTAGATACAGGAAGTGTTGTCGAATCCAATAGAATAGGCTACTCCAGTCAAAACAGGCACGGTTGTATGGGATGATAATAAATAACATTGTTGCTGCTGCAAGTTAGATAGCTATGGGGGGTGATAAGGGACATATATATATATGTTATGGGAGGTGATAAGGGACATATATAAGTCTAGGCAACCGTACCACCTGACATGATACCAGCACCTTACTAACTTCTGCGTGACTCCTGCTGCGTTACGTGTTACTTACATGACATGATAACAACGCCTTACTAACGTCTGCATCAGTGTTAATGAAAGTCATAATGTGCATAGTTTATATTTATGTTAATTCAATCTCAACCATAAGTGTTAGAAACGTACAATGTATCGACTGGGTGGTAATGTTTCAAGCATTATCATGTGTGTCAAATGCGTCAGTATATTGTAGGCTCTATTTCCGAGCCCAGCGCCATGTCCCCCAAGCCCCTGAAGTCTCTATCAGGGATCCCCCTGGTTCAGATCACTGCAGGGGGAGACCACAGCTTCTCTCTGTCCCTTTCTGGAGATGTGTTTGGCTGGGACAAGAACACAGCTGGGCAACTGGGACTAGGGGACACAAAAAGTACAGTATACATAACACAATAGCATACGTGTATGTGTTGACTCCTGTTAAATATATTTAAATAATCAAGGTCCAGACCGAAGACCATGAACAATACATTATTTGAAACAGGTGTGTTAGTGCTGGGTTTAAACAAAAGCCTTCACACTCAATAGCTCTCTCAGACTGTAGCTGGAGACCCCTGATTTATCTAATATGAACCCCAAAAAATTGTAGTTTAAAAACTTTTTTGACCAGGATTAGAGAACAATATTGTGTCATGTGTGTGATATGAGGTATGTGTTGTTTTGTAAATAAATAATTTTAATAAAATGAAGCCAATTTTCTGTAGACAGACATGCTCCAGCTCCTGTTGATTGCCTGAATCTGAAGAAGACTGTTTGAATTTCATGTGGAGGAGAACATACTGCCGTTCTGACAAAGGTGACATAATTACACTTTTCCCTATCATTTGAACTAAATGTTGTTTGGACCATACAATATGTCTACATTTTATGTGTATTTATTTAAATGGGTGTCTCAGTGTTGTAGTTTTTTGTTCCCTGGAAATTCGTATTGAAACGTCCTCATTAACGTAGAGGAAAACACTATGATAACTGTCTGGGTTGATTTTGTTCTAGGGAGGTGTGGTGTTCACATTTGGCTCAGGCCGCTATGGACAGCTTGGACACAACTCTCTCCGAGATGAACTACAACCTCGAGTGGTGGGGCAACTCTGGGGGTCAAAGGTGACCCAGATAGCCTGTGGAAGGTAGGTTACACTTATTAGACATGATCTGGAATTGACAAAATGTTGTGATACAACAAAAATTGATGTAGGACTGTTTTGGTTATTTTCATCTTAGCATAAGACCTTTTTAGAATTCATTGTTGATTTGAGAAATGTTTTCTCTGTCCGTTTGCCACATTAGACACCACACATTAGCATTTGTGGGGCCTTCCAATAAGATCTACTCATTTGGGTGCGGAGAGCAAGGGCAGCTGGGAAATGGAGTAAAGATTGATCAGTCTGTGCCCCTTCCAGTACAACTGCCAGGTAAAACATTCATTTATCGTATAACATTACCCAGAGTACACGCATTTTCAGAACAGATCAAACTTGAATAAACGTCAACTCAACAAAAGGCTTATTTCAATACTCAACTAAAATAACATGAGGTAAAACATGAAATAACATTAACTTGATCATCAACTATTTTTGTCAACATTTCAGACCAGATTGATGACCAGAAAATTCAACACATTTTTGCTGGAGGAAACCATTCCTTTGCATTGTGCACTCTTGGTCAGGTATGGACACAATTCATATTTGAAACAATGAGTTAGCAAAACAGGACATAGTTTGTCCTTTGTACTTAACATTGCTGTGATACGTTGCATCACATTGTCATCTTCCCAGGAGTCTGAAGAAAGGTCTAACAATCTCAGGTCAAGTGTGGGCAAAGTGACACAACAAGCTATAGATGAAGAAATCATTGACAAATGGATCTCGGAATGTGATTCAAAGTCTTGGAAAAAAGGACAGAAGTAAGTATGATATAAGTAGCTATAATTTACCGTTGTTGTTATTTCCTTATTTTGTTTATGTACGGTCACATACTGAACTGAAATTGCAGGAAATGTTTTCTTCTGCATCATGTTTAAATAGGAGCTTTCTTGATTAAAGGTAACAGTATTTAATATTGGTTCAAATACATGATTGTCTTATGTTTGAAATATTACATTATTGACGAATACTGATTTAAATATGGCCTAGATATTGACAATTATTTATTGGTTTTATTAGTTGTGACAAACATTTCCAAACCTCACCTAAACAGTCTGGCCTGGATTTGTCTCACCGGAAGCTGGCGAAAAAGGACAAAGTTTTGACTGAGGTATTTTGTGAATATATATATAAATTGATATGTAATTGTATTCTGACATGTATCTTTGATTGCACATTGAATTGCTGAAATACTTCTAAATTGTTGTCATTATCATTTGAACGAGGGACGATTCACACACCTCTTTCATTGCACTAGGTTGAAGCTGTTGTCCAGCACACACTACTTCCCTCCCTGTATGAGGAGCCCATTGGAGTGGAGAGCTTGAGGGTCTACCTGGTTCTCCCTGAGCTCCTCAGGGTCCTTCACAAACAGCACAGAAGGACAGATCTCACCGAAGCCGTTGCTGCTGCTCTCCTCAGACTGCACCCCGACAAGCTGCAGGTCCTCGGTAATGTTGCCGTCCATTTAAAATGTTTAAAGTGTGTCACCCCAAATTCAACTACTCAACAACAACGTAGTCGTAAATCTGTTTGTGCTGTAGACAACTTATTTTGTCCTTGTTCATTCGCTGTCTGGCAGATTTAGACTAGGCTAAATTTACAAAACCATTGATAATTTGAATCGAGTGTGGTAGTGCTGGGCTACAACAAAACGTGTGCACATTGGGGGTGCCCCTGGCTAAATTCCCAATCTGGCCCTCAACCATCACGGTCAACTAATAATCCCCAGTTTACAATTGGCTCATTCATCCCCCTCCTCTCCCCTGTAACTATTCCCCAGGTCGTTGCTGCAAATGAGAACATGTTCTCAGTCAACTTACCTGGTAAAATAACGGTAAAATAAAAATAAATAAAATAGATAAAAATTGTGAAGTAGATCAAATTCTATACCCCTACGAATGGTTTGAGAAAGTAATCTGTGTGTTATCATGTCCTGTAGGTGACTGCTGGTCCTCATTGACGCCATCTGTCATGACCAAGCACATTGGGGTGTGGAAGAAGGCCCTGTCGGGGATTCTGAGGAGTGAACATATTCTACGCACTCGTGACCCTGGGATCAAACACCTGCTCCAGGTCCTCGGYCATCTCCACAGAGTCAGTGTCCATGCTTCTCTGCTCGTACTGTCAATCCATTTATAATGCTGTTTTCCCATTTTGACCAGTCAACTTCGAGGACCAATCTGGTGCCAGGGTGGCAGTTATTTCAATGCAACCTATTTAGAATCGATGAGACTGTAACTGAGATTTGATGAAATATTATTTTGCTGACAAACATGTAAAATATTTAGCTAATACTTGCAAATAATTGTTTATTTATTATCAATGTATTTTACTTTTCTATATTATTTCAAAGGCAAACCAGAAATCTGTAGAGACCCAGACAGTTCCAGACAGTACCTTTTGTATGGAGGAGGTTCACTTCAATCCCAAATTTCTAGAGGAGGATGTAAAGCTTTGGCGTTTATGGTCAAAGCAGGTAAGAAAAGTTATTTAGTCTCAGTCACCGATTGCTAACAATGCTATTTGCTGTCAGTCTTGAGGTGTTTTGATGTTCGTTGTTTGGGTCTTAGAAAGTGTCCTGGCTGCATCTCAATAGAGGCTTTAGATTTCCTCTACCTGAAATGGTCTGGAAAGAGAGAGTGAAGGAAACATTTTGTTTTCCTACTGGAGAATCTTTCTCACCTCCTAAAGTTCCTTCTTATCAGTGCAGATTAACATAATTAGACAAAGAAGCTACTTAATTGAGATGCATTGTATGTTTTCTTTTGCATCACTTTCAGGATGTGGATCAGACACCTGCCATCTTTTGTCGTTACCCATTCTTGATGAACCTGCAGAGCAAGATAAATGTTTTTAACATCAATGCCGCACTTACACAGGTAATGAATCCTGCTTCTCAATATATAGTATTATAATATACAGCCGATACTATGAATCAGGGTGGCTAAACCCCCTACTAGAGACCAACTGACTGTGTATGCAGGTTTTTGCTCTTACCCTGCCTTAACACACCTGGTTCTACTAATCAGCTGCTCACCAGGATTTTGATTAGCTGAATCAGGTGTTAGAACAGGGCTGGTGCAAAAGCCTGCATTCCAAGTCGCTCTAGAATATTGACCATCCCTACTGAAGAAACCAGCCATATTTCTTAACCTTTTGGATGGAAGAAACTGGTTGAAATAATACCTGTCTTGTATGCTAGAAAAGCACTAACTGAAGACTTAATATTGTACTGCATGCATTGCAGAGGACTGGCATGGGGCCTTTTGACATGTTCCTCATGGCGGCGCCTGCTCCGTTCTTTGAGCTGAGGCTGAATAGAGCATCACTCRTCGAAGACACTTTCCATCAACTGAGTGTAGCATGTCCCAGTACCTTCAAGAGGTCCCTTGTGGTAAGTCCATATTTTTTAATATGATGAGACAATGTTTTGAACAGAGAAGGGCTATGCCAAAATGTACTGCTTACCTCTCTCAGGTGTATTTTGACGAGGATGCGAAGCTGACAGATGTCTACAAAAGGGACTTCTTCCTCCATTTGTTTAAAAAGCTGTTGGTCCCTGAGTCTGGGATGTTCATGTACAACGACACCGAGACGCTGGCCTGGTTCCCTGCAATGGTGAGGCACGTTTAGGTAAATCGCACATGGATTATGAGGTTTTCCGCACCTCAACACATTATAGAAATAAAATATTGATAATTATTGTACTTTCAAATAGCTTCAAATGTGCTGGTAGTGAAACACTGTAATGATATGAATCTAGAGAGGAACTACTATCGTATTATTACTGTATTACTAGCCTACTACTGTATTCTAGAAACCACAATGCCTACCCTTTACTGTATATTAATCATTTTCCCCAGATTAACAACAGCATGTCCGATACTTTCACTCATGGCTTATTTCTTGTCTCTTGTCCAACACATCCTCACTAACAGCCTAGAGTGGCGGAGAAGCGTTATTTCCTGTTTGGGGTTCTGTGTGGGATGGCCCTGTACAACAACAACATGGTGCACCTCCCCTTCCCCATGGCCTTCTTCAAGAAGCTGGTGAACATCAAGCCCTCTTTAGAGGACCTGAGAGAGTTTAGCCCCATTGAAGCAAAGTAAGTTCAGACCATAATATATTGTTATCCCTTAGTCATTAATGTATTACAGTACAGGCAGGTGTATTTGTTATAAGGACACCAAGGACAGATTAAGAAATTGCATCTCAATGCATTTTATTGCATCTCAGGGGCAGGGCACTTGCTCTGTGTGGATAAGCAATTATTAGTTATTGGTTAATAGTTTTTTTTCACTTATGAAAGCATCATGATTTTTGATTGCCAATTTATAATTGTCACATCTATTGTCACATATTTTTTCAATGCTTTTGAAGGGGTTTGCAGAACATCTTGGATTCCTGATGATGATGTTGAAAACATGGACAGGACTTTCTCAGTATGTATTGCATTCAAACAGTTTGATCGATGAACAAATAAAATGTAACATAATACAGTGTAGGATTTTTATTTGATACTCTTTTTGGCTGACAATTTTCCCACACGCAAGAATGCAAACTGTAGTGTATTCAAGGTTTTAAAAGGCTTCTAAAGTTAGTAATTTACACTTTAAAATGACAGACTTGATTTGCCCTTACGAAAAATCTATCAACCCCTACAAAAAATGTCCATTAATTATAATACACATAATTCACATTTCCAGTTGCTGCAGATTATTTTCCTGCTGTATCAAATTGGCTCAAATTAAAATCCTACATTGAAGTGAAGTGGTATGATTACTGAACATAAGATCATTATATTATTTTAGTGTGTATGTCTCTCGCAGTCACTCCCATCTATTTGTCCATACCCTCAGTCTGCAGTGTTATCATTGTTCATTTACCTCACTATTTTCATTACTCTATTATAGGTGATGTGGGGTGATGTAGCGGTGGAACTTGATCCCAAAGAAACTGGAAAACTTGTCACAAGTGCTAATAAGTAAGATTATAGCATATATTTACAACTGACAAAATACAAGGTTTACAGTATGACACATATCCATTGCTACAGCTACCAGGATTGGTGTCAATTCCATTTCGGCAATATCATCTCACGTTGAAATGTAATTGTATGAATGGAGAAATCATAATGGAAAGTAAATGATGCTTCTCATTCCTTGAATTGACTCCACCTATACTAGCTACAACTCAATGGATATCTGACTCTGTCTGTCTTCTTTTGACAGGAAGGAGTTTGTTGACACCTATGTGAACTACATCTTCAACCAGTCAGTAGAGGTGGTGTTTGAAGAGTTCAGGAAGGCTTCTTCAAGGTGTGTGACATGGACGTGGTGGAGTTCTTCCAGCCAGAGGAACTGAGGGGAGTGATGGTGGGGAAGGAGATTTCGACTGGGAGACGCTGAAACAGGTCAGAACCATGTTTTGTTACACATGACTGAAGCTCAATCCCAAATCTACCCCGTTCAGTTTACATCTGAGCGCATTAGACGTAAACATATAAATATATGCAGAAATGTCACGTAGCCTATCGGAGGGCAAGATGGAGCCTAAAAAACAAGTGTCCTGGGGTTGATTTGGGATTCATGGTGAACATGTTCTGAAACCTAGCTAAAATGTTGTTTTGATACATTGATTTGACAAGTAGTTTGAATGGTGTAAGTGTCTATTGCTTCACACATATTGAGGGCATTTCCCCCAAACTAGAACACTGTGTATGAAGGAGAGTACCATGCTGGGCATCCAACATCGTCACATTCTGGGAGGTGTTTGAGGAACTGACAGAGGATCAAAAGAAAGCATTCCTGTGTAAGTATGGAACATTTTCATTGTAACAGATGAACCAATAACGTGGGCTACTGAGAATAAGTTCTGTTCTGTCATTCACTGCCCTCTCCCTTTTAACCACTTTGCCCTTCAGTGTTCCTGACTGGCTTGATCGTGTGCCCATCCTGGGTATGAACCAGATCAGGATGAGGGTCCAAACCCTTCTCAACTCCTCCCAACAGCATTTCCCAGAGGCGCTGACCTGTCACTCTCTGTTGCAGCTGCCCATCTACCCTCCAAGAGAACATCTACAGAGCAGGCTTATAGGGGCTGTTGGCCACAACAGGGGCTTCTGGAATGATAATGGGTGTATATGTTGCTGCTGTATAACTCTCTCCTGTGTTCATCTTTTCATTGTTCCATGATGGGTTTAAGATTTGGATTGTTTTAATGTAGGGTTGTATTTCAAATCCTAACTTGAGATCTGTGCGGTACTATGACAATTATCATATTGCATTCACCAAATTTTATTAAAACATTTATAAATCAAAAGGTAAAGCATGGTTTGTGCCTGCACATTAAACAACACATTAACAAAAATGATAACAACCAAGATACAAGGAAATCCCAAAGTATTTGAAATAATCTAATTGTTAAAAGGAAGCATATCAGGTTTTCAGTTGAACACAAGAACATTCATTTAACCAAACCAAATGGTTCATTACAGAAATCAATGAACATAATATCCCTGCAGTTAGGTGGACAGATCATTTGGCACACATCCTTCTCAACCATGTTCCCCAATTCACAATATAGGTCAGGATTTAACTCAAGGCGCTCTATAGCGCAGCGCACTATAAGATACTTTTAAAGGTAATTTACACTGGAGCAGACATGCCAGCGTTACCATGAATGTGATCTCAGTGAACATGGAGAAATGCCTTTAAAAGGCGTATTTTGGGTTGTATAGTGCCTTGACATAAAAATAAAACCTCCAGGCTCATGATTTGAGCACCACTGACTCAACTTATATTTAGAGTACTACTCAAGTTCATAGCTCTTCTAATGAGTAATTTTCCTTCGTGAACTTGATCCATTCCCAAAAAGACATACATACTGTCAAATGACCATACTTAATTCCCTTTGAATGGAGACGCTCGTGTGAACAAAGTCATATCGGTTTTAAGACACTATATAAGGTCATGTTAAGGTACAGTCACCGTGGTTAAATTACGAACATTACTTCTTGATTTTTAAAAGATCAGTGCAAAATAGATCACTTCCAGATCAGTGGAGGCTGCTGAGGGGAGGACGGCTCATAATATTGGGTGGAACGGAGTGTTTGTGTATTTCATACCATTCATGATTCCGCTCCATCATTACCACAAGCCATCCTCCCCAATTAAGGTGCCACCACTGTGTTCCAGATAATACAGTAAGTATATTTTTGATCAGCGCTCATCATAAGAGATCTTTATGTAACAGCGCCTCTGGTGTTTTGTGGTCAGACTTACAATGGTTCGGAACGAGTGTTGGTGAACTCCAGGTACAGGCCGGGGTCATGGGTCCCCCTCCAGCTCCAGGGCGGTCACATTGTTGGGCGCGGCTGTGCTCAGGATGCTACCAGGCACGTACAAGGTGAACTGTGGGCCGCGAGTGGGCCAGAGAGGCCCAGGTTGAAACCGTTGACCACACCTGCAGTAGTATTAAAACAAAACAAAGGAAAAGCATTAAAAAAAGTCTAGAAATAACGTACATGTTCAGGACTCTGTAGTGTCAGGGACCATTAACAAATATGTTGCACCAGGGTATATGAAACTAACGTGGTTCAGTAAACCACACTTATGTGATGAGTAACCTTGCCTGAGATCTGAAGAGGTGTGTCTAAGGTTAATGCCTAGGCTTTAGCTCAGAGGGATAACACACCAGTCTTGTCATCGCACAGAAGTCACAGGTCAGTTATACTGACCAAAACTATAAACATAACATGCAACAATTCCAACGATTTTACTGAGATAAAGTTCATATAAGGAAATCAGTTAATTTAATGTAATTCATTAGGCCCTAATCTATTCATTTCACATGACTGGGAATAAAGATACCTTAAAACAAATTGTGGGCGTGGAATAGAAAACCAGTCAGTATCTAGTGTGACCACCATTTGCCTCATGGGGTACTCTGTTCACAACTTTGACATCAGCAAACCTCTCGCCCACACGACGCCAAACATGTGATCTGCAGTTGTAAGGCAGGTTGGACAAACTCCCAAATTCTCTAAAAGGACGTTGGAGGCGGCTTATGGTAGAAATATGAACATTCAATTTTCTGGCAACAGCTTTGTTGGACATTCCTGCAGTCAGCATGCCAATTGCAACCTCCAACATTTTAGACATCTGTGGCATTGTGTTGTGTGACAAAACTGCAAATATTTGTGTCCCCAGCACAAGGTGCATGCACCTGTGTAATGATCATGCTGTTTAATCACCTTCTTGATATGCCACATCTGTCAGTTGGATGGATTATTTTGGAAAGAAGAAATGCTCACTTACAGGGATGTAACAAATTTGAGAGAAATACGCTTTTTGTGCATAGGGAACATTTCTGGGATCTTTTATTTCAGCTCACGCTACATGGGACCAACACTTTGCATGGTGCGTTTCAGTGGAGGCTGCGAAGAGGAGAGCGGCTCATAATAATGGCTGGAACAGAGCGAATGGAATGGCATCCAACTTATGGTAACCATGTGTTTGTTGTATTTGATACCATTCCACTAATTCCGCTCCAGCCATTAACATGAGCCTGTCCTCCCCAATTAAGGTGTCACCAACCTCCTGTGTTGCGTTTATATTTTTGTTCAGTAATAGATGAGCTGGTTTAGAAGCTAAGATTTTTCTACAGAAACAGACMGTTCCTTTCTCTAAGCAGTAGGAAGCAGATTATTCAGTCAACCTTTTTATCTGTTCTTGATTATGGTGATATTAGTTATCAGCTGCTGCTACTCTTAAACCTTTGGATGCCATCTCCCATAGTGCCCTTTGTTTTGTTACAGATGACAGTTTTGATACTCATCACTGCATCCTGTATCAAAAGGTTAATGTATACCTATATATTAGTTTGGGTATAAAGTATATATTTATATTGTATATTCAGGGCACATTTGTAAAAGATGCCTAGGTATCANGGGGTTGCATGGGTCCAGCTCCAGGGCGGTCACATTGTTGGGCGCGGCCGTGCTCAGGATGCTACCAGGCACGTACAAGGTGAACTGTGGGCTTCGAGCGGGCCAGTAGAGGCCCAGGTTGAAACCGTTGATCCACACCTGGCCGTAGTGATTAAAACAAAACAAAGGAAAAGCATTAAAAAAAGTCTAGAAATAACGTACATGTTCAGGACTCTGTAGTGTCAGGGACCATGAACAAATATGCTGCACCAGGGTATATGAAACTAACGTGGTTCAGTAAACCACACTTATGTGATGAGTAACCTTGTCTGAGATCTGAAGAGGTGTGTCTAAGGTTAATGCCTAGGCTTTAGCTCAGAGGTCTATCACACCAGTCTTGTCATCGCACAGAAGTCACAGGTCAGTTATACTGACCAAACTATAAACACAACATGCAACAATTTCAACGATTTTACTGAGATACAGTTCATATAAGGAAATCAGTTAATTTGATTTAATTCATTAGGCCCTAATCTATGGATTTCACATGACTGGGAATAAAGATACCTAAAAAAAAAGTGTGGGCGTGGATCAGAAAACCAGTCAGTATCTAGTGTGACCACCATTTGCCTCATGGGATACTCTGTTCACAACTTTGACCGCAAACCGCTCTCCCACACGACACCATACATGTGATCAGCAGTTGTGAGGCAGGTTGGACATACTGCCAAATTCTCTAAAATGACGGAGGCGGCTTATGGTAGAAATATTAACATTCAATTATCTGGCAACAGCTTTGGTGGACATTCCTGCAGTCAGCATGCCAATTGCAACCTCCATCAACGTTTWTAGACAAAACTGCAAATATTTGTGTCCCCAGCACAAGGTGCGTGCATCTGTGTAATGATCATGCTGTTTAATCACCTTCTTGATACGCCACATCTGTCAGTTGGATGGATTATCTTGGCAAAGAAGAAATGCTCACTAACAGGGATGTAAACAAATTTGAGAGAAATAAGCTTTTTGTGCATAGGGAACATTTCTGGGATCTTTTATTTCAGCTCACGCTACATGGGACCAACGCTTTGCATGTTGCGTTTCAGTGGAGGCTGCTGAGGGGAAGACAGCTCATAATAATGGCTGGAACAGAGCGAATGGAATGGCATCAAACACATGGAAACCATGATTATGGTGATATTAGTTATCAGCTGCTGCTACTCTTAAACCTTTGGATGCCATCTCCCATAGTGCCCTTCGTTTTGTTACAGATGACAGTTTTGATACTCATCACTGCATCCTGTATCAAAAGGTTAATTTATATCTATATATTTGTTTGTGTATAAAGTATATATTTATGTTGTATATACAGGGCACATTTGTAAAAGATGCCTAGGTATCAATATATCTTCCCTGTTCAAATAAAGGTACAAAAATCAAATAAAAATCAAATAAAGTTTGAGTTGGCATTGGGCCTAGTGCAGATTCACCAACCCTTGCAATGGTTTTGATGTTTTACCATGGTACAATAAATCAAAATCTAATGAACAAAGATACAGTCAGACTCTGGAAGTTGGACAGAAAAGAGTTGTGTTACAATGGCACTGCATAGAGCAACAATATACATTACATATTTTACCAATCCGATTTGGTTTTTATCAGAGTAGATGGGAATGAAATAGAATCGACTGAGTTGTTCGACTGAGTCATGAATCACCACATCTCTATGACATTTATGTCTGCAACTGACCGTGGCCCTTTTAACTCCTTCCCAGTTTATGCACTTTATAGACCACTAGAGGGTACCGCGACCAAAGAAATCTCCACCGACAGTATTGCTGCCTTCATCCGATCTTTTTAGACATAAAATACCAACAGGTTCATCAACAGCATGTACAAATGGTTCTGTAATATGTCGATGTACACATTCCTTACTTCACAAAAACAAGCGTTATTGTTTTATAATCCATAGCAACAAGCATTCACAAAGACGTGGTTGCACAACTCTGTATGACCAAACAAGCAAACATACGCTTTACGAATAATTACTACAAAAGATACATTGAAATTGAATACATTTTAACCACAAATTTGATCAATAGGATAATATTTATGGTTTTCACAGGAGTATAAGACCCAGAGTTACCTTCGCTGCAGAAGATAAGTTCATGAGAGTTACCAGCCTCAGAAATTGCAACCCAAATAAATGCTTCACAGAGTTCAAGTAACAGACACATCTCAACATGAACTGTTCAGAGGAGACTGCGTGAATCAGGCCTACATGTCGAATTGCTGCAAAGAAACCACTACTAAAGGACACCAAAAAGAAGAAGAGACTTGCTTGGCCAAGAAACATGAGCAATGACATTAGACCGTTGGAAATTTGTCCTGTGGTCTAGAGTCCAAATTGGAGATTTTTTTCCAACCGCCGTGTCTTTGTGAGATGCGTGTGGGTGAACAGATGATCTCCGCATGGACTATCATTTGTTTTTCAACATGACAATAAGCCAACACACCTCCAGGCTGTGTAATGGCTATTTTTGTCAAGAAGGAGAGTGATGGAGTGCTGCATCAGATGACCTGCCTCCACAATCCCCTGTTTTTTTTTTTTTTGTTTTTTCACCAAATTGAGATGGTTTGGGATTAGTCGGACCGCAGGGTGAAGGAAAAGCAGCCAACAAGTGCTCAGCATATGTGGGAACTCCTTCAAGACTGTTGGAAAATCATTACAGGTGAAGCTGGTTGAGAGAATGCCAAGAGTGTGCAAAGCTGTCATCAAGGCAAAGGGTGGCTATTTGAARAATCGCAATTATTAAATATATTTAACACTTTTTTGGTTACTACATGATTACATATGTGTTATTTCATAGTTTTCATGTCTTCACTATTATTCTACAGTGTAGAAAATAGTACAAATAAAGAAAAACCTTTGAATGAGTAAGTGTTCTACATTTTTTGACCAGTAGTGTAACGTCAGAGTTGTGTGGTGCTCTCCTTGGGTACGCTAAATAACAGAATGAGAGAATATCAGTGTGCCTYTCTTCAGAGGCGTTTGCGCATATTTTCCACTCACTCCCTGATGAACAAAAATGGTAAGATACCGAGGACCTTATCTTTACAGAGCAATTCCCTTTGCTTCCTCCCAATTGGAGGAGGAAATCCGTTTTTTTTGTATCCTTTTTCCCCMTCATACTGTAGTTTGGGTTGGCAATGGGCCTAGCGCAGTTTTACCAAGCCGTGCAATGGTTGATTGGTGTTTTTGGTGTTTTGCTTAGTATTTAGCCCTTTATACTCCAGGGTTTCCCAAACTCGGTCCTGGGGTCCCCCTGGATGCACGTTTTGGTTTTTGCCCWAGCACAAATAACAAATGAATCATCAAGTTTTTATGATTTTAATCAGCTGTGTAGTGCTAGGGCAAAAAACTAAACRTSCACCCAGGGGTGGCCCCAGGACCGAGTAAAGGAAMCCCTGTTATTCTCCTTCCCAGTTTATGCACCTTATCGACCACTAGAGGGTACAGTGACCAAATCTCCACCCACAGTATTGCTATCTTCATCCGATCTCTTTAAACATAAAGTACCAACCGCTTCATGAACAGTATGTGAAAAAMAAATCTGTATTTATGTCGGTGTACACATTTCCTCCCTCCACAATTTACTTTGCAAAACAAGCTTTATTGTGTTACAGATTCATAGCAACAAGCATTCACAAAGAGGTGATTGCACAACTCTGTGTGTGACCAAACAAGCAAATATACGCTTTACGAATAATTACTACAAAGGATACGTTTTGAAATTGTAATACACTTTTTCAACACATTTGATCAATAGGACAATATTTATGGTCAGGGATGTTTAAAATATTGATGTAACCTAAATTAGGGGTTTTCAAACCTCTTCTCAGGGACCCCCAGCCATTCCTCGTATTTTAACTATTCCACGGTTAGCACACCTGTCTCGACTAATAATCAAGCCGTTGAATAGGTGAATCAGGTGAGCTAAATTGTGAAACACCTGGAGGTCCCCGAGGAGAGGTTTGAAAGCCACTGACCTACATCAATATAATCTATAGGTTCAAAAACATCCTTATATAATCATTATAGAGTTAGCCTATACTAAATAGTAACAACAAACGTAATASCCTAAGCATCATTTCAATATCCAAAACAATCATACCAGATATATTAGACACGTCCACATCTATGTCGGTCTATAACAGCCATTAAAAATGTTGAAATTGTTGTCAAC
>NC_036853.1:44995056-45001173 GCF_002910315.2 Salvelinus sp. IW2-2015
ATCATCCTGTCTTGCGGAGCTACGTTGGTATGAGTCATGGTGGCTTTGGAGGCTTCTCCTTCATGGTGTCCTGCAGTGTTTAGGTGCCCGCGGTCATACGAGYCAAAGTTGTCATCGAGAGCCTGACTCCAGCCCAGCTTTTAGTTCTGTCGGTATTGTGGAGAGCGTTCTCTGCAGCCATTGTTTTGGTTGTATTTCTTGATCTCACTCAAGGATTCTTTCTTATCCATTTGCTGTAGTGTTAGGTCAGAATGCATAAACTGAAAAATACAAAYATTTACAAATTAGTCACTCCACATCAAGCTTTGTGGTAGCAGYCCAATACAACCCATTAATATATTWCTGGTATTCTARGCTACTGCTATTTAGTCAGAAATTACAATGTACGAAATAGTRCCTTCTAGTGCTTCTTGCATGAATTCAATTGTTTTCTAACGTGCTCCACAGCTAATGTCCTGTTCTACTGTAAATATTTAAACTACACTAATKTGTTGCATCATTCTGTAGTKGTGCCAGTCACATTAATGGCTGCTGCACTGAATTTATAGGACATTTAAAAAAGGTGATAATGAAAATGTAAAATGCAAACCTGGGGTTCATAATAAACTATGGACCCCTCTACCAGGGACCCCTTCGATATCCATTTCATAGGCAGAGTACAGAGGGATCCTCCTGCCANATCATTCTGTAGTTGTGCCAGTCACATTAAATGGCTGCTGCACTGAATTTATAGGACATTTAAAAAAGGTGATAATGAAAATGAAATATGCAAACCTGYGGTTCATAATAAACTATGGACCCCTCTCTGCCAGGGACCCCTTCGATATCCATTTCATAGGCAGAGTACAGAGGGATCCTCCTGCCATGGTCATACAGAGTGGCAAAGTAATAGTTGTTACCGTTTCTCTGACAGATGTATRCAGGAGAGGCAGCATTGTAAGCAGAGAGACATTTCGCAGGATTCACTAAGCCCTGTGTGTCGGGCTCGATCGGAGTGGGGAGAGCTACATTCAGACCAGACACTGGTGTCATTTTGAAGAAAGAAGCTTTGCARTTGTCGAAATTTGGAGCCACTTCCSCTCTGACCCCCAACAAGGAGAGGAGACCGAGGGACAAGAGGGACAGAGTCACCATGCTGTGCCCCTGTGGAGAAAAACGTCACAGATTAACCTATATTGCAATGTTACCTTTACATTATGACTGTGTAAGGTCACAATTTGTCACTAGAATCAACTCAAGTCAGGTTATGAAAACCACCCAAGTTCCTGAAACAATATAGTTCCTGTTTACTGTAGTTGCCCACCATCTAGAGGTTGACTTCCTGCTTCTCATTTCTGGTCAAAGGTTGCTAAATGATCGTGTTGCTGTAAGGTTAATTATGCTATAATCATATACACTCCAAACATATTGTTAATATGTCAGAAGATAGTTTTGMAAATCAAATCAAATTGTATTAGTCACATGCGCCGAATACAAMAGGTGTAGTAGACCTTACAGTGAAATGCTTACTTACGAGCCACTAACTGACAGTGCAGTTTYAAAAAATACAGATAAGAATAGCAGTATATTTCCTGAAGTGCATATCTTGATTGCATGACACATTAGTATTGTTTCTTAAGCTGCACTAGCCTATTTTATTTACTTGTATGAAATAGTTTTTGCTGTGCTCGATACAGAGAACTTTGGCGCTATTGCATCGATTTTCGAAATAACCATAAGAAACTTGAATATCCAAATATTTGTTTTAGATTTTCATCTCACCTTCTGAACTTGTTTAACAGTCCTTTGAATTGTCTCCTCCTTTCAGAGGGTCTGTAGCATCAGAGAAAACACGTCCTGTTACTCTCTATATATGTACAATCATCTCTCTCTTCTCTCTCTCTCTCTCCTCTCTCCTCTCTCTTCTCTCTCTCTCTCATCACTCACCTCACTCCTCACACTTTTTCTTGCAATCTAGATCCATAATCATTATGCCTAATTCTATGTCATAATATCTATATTTTTCTGCTCGGATGTGCACGGTTATCGAATATCCGAATGGACGTTAGTATTCGATTACTTGTTTTAAAATATTTTTTCAAGACAAAAATGTATATGAACTATTTTAACCCTGAAAGGCTTTTTCTGAATTAAATTAAAATATCCATGTGACATTGTTACATACCCAGTTATGCATGACATTTCAAATGATTAATTATAAAAGTTGACTCTTTAATGTAGTTTTTATGAGTGCACGTGCGCCCATTAAAAGACCGTAGCCAACCAGAGGCCTTCACGGTTGGAAAATAAAAGTTTAATGTAAGTTAATGAAAATGAGAAGGAGTGGGCTAACACGAGCAAACCAAAACTGTTGTTTTAATCTGAATTGGTTTGGAGAGAAAGCGGATCCTGTGGCCTCATTACAGTACGGTTCCTTCAGATTGTCACGACGCTTTGACTTTTTCCAATGTTGTTGTGTTACAGCCTGAATTTAAATGGCATTAAATTTAGATCACTGGCCTAACCCACAATAACTCTAAATCAAAAGTTGAAGTTGTGTTTTAAATATTTTACTTAAATTACTTAAATGAATACAAATGTAATAAATATTCAACACTTTGTTATGGCATACCTAAATAAGTTCAGAGGTAAAAATTAGAGGTCGACCGATTATGATTTTTCAACGCCGATACGATTATTGGAGGACAAACAGGCGATACGATTAATCGGCGGATTTAAAATATATATATATACAGTGGGGCAAAAAAGTATTTAGTCAGCACAATTGTGCAAGTTCTCCCACTTAAAAGATGAGAGAGGCCTGTAATTTTCATCATAGGTACACTTCAACTATGACAGACAAAATGGAAAAAAATCCAGAAAATCACATTGTAGGATTTTTAATGAATTTATTTGCAAATTATGGTGAAAATAAAGTA
This sequence comes from Salvelinus sp. IW2-2015, assembly GCF_002910315.2. NCBI lineage: Eukaryota > Metazoa > Chordata > Actinopteri > Salmoniformes > Salmonidae > Salvelinus > Salvelinus sp. IW2-2015. The sequence continues at coordinate 44,997,975 of NC_036853.1, forward strand.
TTTGGTCACCTACAAACAGCAAGATTTCGGCTCTCACAGACCTGTAACTTCTTCTTTAAGAGGCTCTCTGTCTCCACTCGTTCCCTGTATTAATGGCACCTGTTTGAACTTGTTTATCAGTATCAAGTAAAGACACCTGTCCACACCTCAAACAGTTACACTCCAAACTCCACTATGGCTTCGCAAACAGCACAGATGGACAGATCTCACGAACCCTTCTTTTACGCTGCTGCTACTCTCTCTGTTCATCATATATGCATAGTCACTTTAACTATACATTCATGTACATACTACTTCAATTGGCCCGACCAACCAGTGCTTGGCTAACCGGGCTATCTGCATTGTGTCACCACCTGCCAACCCTTTTTTACGCTACTGCTACTCTCTGTTCATCATCTGTATAGTCACTTTAACCAACTACATGTACATGCTACTCAATAATCCTGACTAACCGGTGTCTGTATATAGCCTCGCTACTGTTATTTTCAAATGTCTTTTTATGTTGTTTTATTTCTTTACTTATCTACACAACCTAACACAACACACTACTTTTTTTTTTCGCACTATTGGTTAGAGCCTGTAAGTAAGCATTTCACTGTAAGGTCTACACCTGTTGCATTCGGCGCACGTGAGAAATAAACTTTGATTTGATTTGCTGCTATCCTCAGACTGCACCCCGGCAAGCTGCAGTCCTCGGTAATGTTGCCGTCCATTTAAAATGTTTAAAGTGTGTCACCCCAAATTCAATTAATCAACAATAACGTAGTCGTAAATCTGTTTGTGCTGTTGCAACTCTTTTGTCCTTGTTCATTCGCTGTCTGGCAGATTTAGACTAGGCAAAACCAGTGATTATTTTTTATTGAGTGTGGTATTCCTGGGCTAAAACTAAATGTGTACACTCTCGTGTTGCCCCTGGAATGATTGTGAAGTAGACCAAATTCTATACCCCACAAAATAGTTTGAGAAAGTAATCTGTGTGTTATCATGTCCTGTCGGTGACTGCTGGTCCTCATTGAAGCCCTTTCTCATGACCAAGCACATTGGGGTGTGGGAAGAAGCGCCTGTCGGGTATTTTGACAAGGAAACATATTCTACGCACCTGTGACCAAGGATCAAACACCACACATTTCCCCCCCCCGATGTTCACAACATGGACAGCTATTTATTTATGATACACATTGAATTGCACATTTCAATTCAGTGTGCAATTAATGAAGTAGCTGTCGGGGTCTCAAGGCACTTGGGCGCCATTTCACGGGAAAACTGCCTTGTGTGCACGCAGCTAGTATGTTAGGATGTTACTCCATCTCCTCTTTCGTGGATGGATTCCAATAGCTCCTAAGAGAGCTTTAGGCCTGTGGCGCTCACAGCCTGATCTCTCTGGCCTCCAGACCTGCATCAGAGAGCTGTTGGATGGTAGTCGTCTTGATGCAGTGGTTGGTATACCTACGGGATGTGCCGGCCTCCTAGAGAGAGCGGCGAGCGATTAATAATAACAATAGAATTTCTATTCATGTTTATTTCTATTCATATGACTGTATAGCAGCCAAGCTATTTGAACAAACTGTTAAACCTTGCACAGACGGGGCAGCATTGATGAAAGCGTGTTGAGTCCCATTGGCTCTATGGTATACCACAATGTTGTCATTGGATAGCTTTCGTCTGGCTAACAATGGGAATTCCAAATCACCCGTTGTATAAAACTATATAATATATGGCRGAAATGTCACGTAGCCTATCAGAGGGCAAGATGGAGCCTAAAAAACAAGTGTCCTGGGGTTGATTTGGGATTCATGGTGAACATGTTCTGAAACCTAACTAAAATGTTGTTTTGATACATTGATTTGACAAGTAGTTTGAATGGTGTTACGTGTCTATTGCTTCAACATATTGAGGGCATTTCCCCCCAAACTAGAACACTGTGTATGAAGGAGAGTACCATGCTGGGCATCCCAACATCGTCACATTCTGGGAGGTGTTTGAGGACCTGACAGAGGATCAAAAGAAAGCATTCCAGAATAAAGTTCTGTTCTGTCATTCACTGCCCTCTCCCTTTTACCACCTTTGCCCCTTCAGTGTTCCTGACTGGCTGTGATCGTGTGCCCATCCTGGGTATGAACCAGATCAGGATGAGGGTCCAAACCCTTCTCAACTCCTCCCAACAGCATTTCCCAGAGGCGCTGACCTGTCACTCTCTGTTGCAGCTGCCCATCTACCCCTCCAAAGAGATACTACAGAGCAGGCTTATAGAGGCTGTTGGCCACAACAGAGGCTTCTGGAATGAATAATGGGTGTATAGTGTTGCTGCTGTATATACACTCCTCTCCTGTGTTCATCTTTTCATTGTTCCATAGTTGGGTTTAAGATTTGGATTGATTTAATGTATGGTTGTATTTCAAATCCTAGCTTGAGATCTGTGCGGTACTATGACATTATCATATTGCATTCACCAAATTTTATTAAAACATTTATAAATCAAAAAGTACAGCATGGTTTGTGCCTGCACATTAAACAACTCATTAACAAAAATAACAACCAAGATACAAGGAAATCCCAAAGTATTTGAAATAATCTAATTGTTAAAAGGAAGCATATCAGGTTGAGTTGAACACAAGAACTATTCATTTACAAGACCCACCAAATGGTTCATTACAGAAATGAATGAGAGCATAATATCCCTGCAGTTAGGTGGCACACATCCTTCTCAACCATGTTCCCCAATTCACAATATAGGTCAGGATTTAACTCAAGGCACTATAGCGCAGCGCACTATAAGATACTTTTAAAGGTAATTTACACTAGAGCAGACATGCCAGCGTTACCATGAATGTGATCTGTGAACATCAGGGAAAATGCCTTTAAAAAGGGGCATTGTCGGCTGCATAGTGCCCTGACATTAATGGCACCTGTTTGAACTTGTTATCAGTATCAGTAAAGACACCTGTCCACAACCTCAAACAGTTACACTCCAAACTCCACTATGGCCTTCGCAAACAGCACAGATGGACAGATCTCACGAACCCTTCTTTTACACTGCTGCTACTCTCTGTTCATCATATATGCATAGTCACTTTAACTATACATTCATGTACATACTACTTCAATTGGCCCGACCAACCAGTGCTTGGCTAACCGGGCTATCTGCATTGTGTCCCACCACCTGCCAACCCCTCTTTTTACGCTACTGCTACTCTCTGTT